>NC_136471.1:94641817-94800733 GCF_902686455.1 Sciurus vulgaris | reverse complement strand
CATTTCTCTTATTACTAGGATGTTGAACATTTTTTCCATATGTTTGTTGATTGCTTGTAGATCTTCTTCTGTGAAGTGTCTATTCATTTCCTTAGCCCATTTGTCGACTGGATTATTTGAATTCTTGGAGTAGAGTTTTTTGAGTTCTTTATAGATTCTGGAGATTAGTGCTCTATCTGAAGTATGATTGGCAAAGATATTCTCCCACTCTGTAGGCTCTTTCTTCGCATTGCTGATAGTTTCCTTTGCTGAGAGAAAGCTTTTTAGTTTGAATCTATCCCAGTGGTTGATTCTAGCTTTTATTTCTTGTGCTATGGGAGTCCTGTTAAGGAAGTCTGATCCTAGACCAACAAGGTGAAGATTTGGACCTACTTTTTTCTTCTATAATCTGCAGGGTCTCTGGTCTGATTCCGAGGTCCTTAATCCATTTTGAGTTTAGTTTCGTGCATGGTGAGAGATATGGGTTTAGTTTCATTCTGTTGCATATGGATTTCCAATTCTCCCAGCACCATTTGTTGAAGAGGCTATCTTTTCTCCATAGCATATTTTTGGCACCTTTGTCTAGTATGAGAAAATTGTATTTATTTGGGTTTGTGTCCGTGTCCTCTATTCTGTACCATTGATCTACCTTTCTATTTTGGTACCAATACCATGCCGTTTTTGTTACTATTGCTTTGTAGTAGAGTTGAAGATCTGGTATTGCAATACCCCCTGTTTCACTCTTCCTGCTAAGGATTGCTTTAGCTATTCTGGGTTTCTTATTCTTCCAGATGAATTTCATAATTGCTTGCTCTATTTCTGTAAGGTACGTCATTGGAATTTTACTTGGAATTGCATTGAATTTGTGTAGCACTTTAGGTAGTATGGCCATTTTGACAATATTAATTCTTCCTATCCAAGAACATGGAAGATCTTTCCATCTTCTAAGGTGTTCATTAATTTCTTTCTTTAGTGTTGTATAGTTCTCATTGTAGAGGTCTTTCACCTCTTTTGTGAGATTGATTCCCAAGTATTTTATTTTTTTCGAGGCTACTGTGAATGGGGTAGTTTTCCTAATTTCTCTTTCTGAAGATTCATCACTTACGTATAAAAGTGCGTTGGATTTATGGGCATTGATCTTGTAACCTGCTACTTTACTGAATTCACTTATGAGTTGTAAGAGTTTTCTGGTGGAATTTCCAGGTTCCTCTAAATATATAATCATGTCATCAGCGAACAGGGATAGTTTGAGTTCTTCTTTTCCAATTCGTATCCCTTTAATTTCTTTGGTTTGTCTAATTGCTCTGGCTTGATTGTTTAATTTTTAATGTCTGTCTTCTTTTGGGTGTGGTTGTACTCAGGGGTGAGGTCTCTGAACACTTTGTATGTTTGTGTTCCAAGATGTGAGTCTGAGGTATTTCAGTCTTGAAGTTTTCAGGACATAAATTCTGTAAACTTTTTGAAGGTTTGTATTCCAAGCTTGACTCTGTGGTATTTGGGATTTTGTATTAAAGGCATGAGGTCTGTGAGCTCATTAAGGGTCTGAGTTTGGTCTGAAGCATTTCAAGACTGTGTTTAGGGTGTTAGACATCTGAAAGCTTTGAAAGTGTTTGCTAAAAGTTTTGTCTGTTGTATTTGAGGTCAAGTTGAAGTTTCAAATACTTGAAAGATCTGAGGAAACAGGGAATCTCTGTTCAGGGCAGATGACCTCTGAAATCTTTGAGTGTCTGTTTCTTAGGGTTTGAATATGAGATACCTGGACATCTGCTTCAGAGTGTGAGGTCTTTGGATTCTTAGAGGGTTGATGACAAGGTTTGGATTGGAGGTATTTGAGATCTGTGTTCAGGCTTTAAGGTTTTTGAGTTTTTAGAGGATCTTCGTCCAAAAGTTTTAGTGTGAGTTATTTGGACTTCTGTTTAGAATGTGAGGTTCTTGAATTTTGAGAGGGTATAGACTCTCAGTCCCAGTGACTGAGCCTGAGGTGTTTGGGCACCTATTTCCAGGGTGCGAGATCTCTGAACTCTTGGAGTATCTGTTTCAAGTTTGGGGTGGAGGTATTTGGGGGCGTCTGAGTTCAGGGTAAATGATCCTTGGTTTTGAGTCTGAAATATTTGGAGGTCTGCGTTTAGAGTATCAGGCCTCTGAACTCATTGAGGGTCTGTGCTTCAAGGTTTTAGTGTGAGATATTTTGGGATCTTTGATCAGGATGTGAGTTCTCAAAAATCACTGAAATTTATAATCCAGTGTTTAATTCTGAGGTATTTGGATGTCTCTGATCAGGGTATGAAGTCTGAGTGTGTGCGTCCCAATTTTTTTGCCTGAGATATTAGTGGTTTGTGTCAGAGTATGAATGAGATCTCTAAAATGAAGATTTGAGTTCCTAGGTTGGATCTGATATACTTGAGGATCAATATTTAATGGTCTGATGTCTCTGAAAACTTTGAGGATCATCATTTTAATGTTTGAGTCTTTCATATTTGGTGGTTTATACTCAGGTGTTAGTTCTCTAAACCTTTAGGGAGTTACCAAGGTTTATGTGTCAGTCACTTGGTGGCAGTGTTCAGGATGTGAGGTGCTTGAATTTTTGGAGTTTCTGTGTCCAAATATTTGGGTCTGAGGGATTGGGGGGTTGTAGTCAAACCCTCAGGGTATGAGGTCTCTGAATTCTTTTCAGGGTCTGCATCCTGAGGTTTGAATCTGAGTTATCTGTGTGTGTGTGTGTGTGTTTATAGTGTGAATCTTCTGAACTCTTTGCAGGTCTACATTCCAGCGTTTGAGTTTGAAGTATTTCGTTGTCCATATTGAGGGTCTGAATTGTTCAAAGGTTCTGAACCATTTGAGGGCCTGTGTTCTAGGTTTTGAACCTGAGTTTCCTAAGGATCCATTATCAGTGTGTGAAGTTTCTGGACTCTTTGGAGTTTGTGTTCCAAGATTTGAGTCAAGGTAGTTTTGTTTTGCTTGTTTTATGTTTTTACTAGTGCATTATAGTGATATATAATGTTGGGGTTCATTTTGACATAATCATACAAGCATGGAATATGGTGTTTTGAGACCAGTATTCAGGGTGTGAGATCTTTGAATTCACTGAAGAGTGTGCTCCAAAGTTTGAGGAGGACTGCATTAAGGACATGAAACTTCTGAACTCTGGGAGCTTGTGTCCTAAATTTTTAGTTTGCAGTATTTAGAGGTCTTTGGTCAGGGAGTGAGATCACTGAAGCTTTGAAGGTCTGTTTCCCACAATTTGGGTCTATCATCTTTGTATCAGTATAGAAGGTATGTGTTCTCTGAACCCTTTCCATATTCAGAGTGTAAAGTTACTTAACCCATTGAGGGTCTGTGTTGCAAAGCTGGGAGCCTCTGAACACTTTAAGGTTATTGTTTCAAGATTTGGGTCTGAATATTGAGGTCCTGTGTTCAAGATGTAATGTCCCTGATATCTAGAGAAGGGTCTATGTCCCTGTGTGTAAGATGCTGAACTGTTAGGGACTTGGGTTCAGAGTTCAAGGTCTCTGCCTAGAATTTGTGCTTAGATGAGAGGTGGTTGACTCTTTGGCATCTGTGTAGTGTGAAGTCTCTGCACTCTCAGGTTGGTTTCAGGGTCTCTGATTCTTTGGGGCTAAGCCTATGCTTGATTATGTGTTCCTATTTGTGGATCTGGTTCCAGGGTGTGTTGCCTGGGAACTGTTTTGGCATCTCAAAAGAGGAATGCATTCTTGGAGCTGCTTTAGGATCTTTATTACAAGTCTAAGGTCTCTGAACATTTTTAGGATCAGTGTCCCAGGGACTGAAGTTTCTAAACTCTTTGGAACACTGTGTCCCAAGGGGACAGGTTTCATGGATTTTAGGATTCTTGCCCAGGTTATGGTGACCTTATCCAGCTTATGGGTATGCACTCAGTCTATGAGGTCTTTGGCTAATTGTGTGTATGCCAGGTAGGTAGTCTTTTAGTTTTGGAATTCATTGTTCAGACAATGAATTATCTGTAGTCCTGAAGGTCAATGAATAACCTGGCAGTTTTTGCCCAGGGTAAAAAGTCCCTGATATCTTTTGGTGTCTGTGTCTCAGAGGGTGAGGTTTTTGAGCTGTTTTGGGGCTCTTTGACCACTGCGTGACTTATCTAAGCACTTTGACAAAGTGTTCCAAGATGTGAAGTTTCTAAGTTAATTATGGATCTGTTTTCCAATGTTTGCTGTCTTTCACCTGTATGGAAATCTGTGGTCAGGTTCATAGGTCTGTAAATCTGATTTGGGGTCTTTGCACAGGATATTAGGTCTCTGAACTGTTTTTCTCTTTCTCTGTGTGAGATAATTAGGTTTTGGGAAGTTTTGCTCAGGATGTGATATCTCTGAGCTCTCTGGGGATCTGTGCTCTAACTTTTGAAGTCTCTGAAGTCTTTTCAGTCTGGATTCTTGGTACAAGGTCTCAGAATTTGATAGGTATCCCTATCCCAAATTATAAGAATGCTGAATTGTTTAGGAGTTTGTGTGCAGGATGGGAGGTTCTGAGTTCTTTAGTTGTCTATGACTGATTGTAGTTGAGTTCTCTGAGGTCTTTTGGGGTCCTTCTCTCAGTGTGTGGGTTTTTGTATGTATGCAGTTCTGTGTCTAAGATGTAACATCTATTTACTGTAGGGTTGTCTGATTCCTAGGGTGTGAGTCCTGTGGCTTTTTTTTTGAGGGTGTCTGTGTTAAGTGTGTGCAACTCTTGAAATCTTTGTGGGGTCTGTGTAAAAGGTTTGTATACTTCAAGCCATCAGGATAGATTGTGGGCTTTCTGAAGTGTTTTATGGTCTATTTTCCAGTACATATTTTCTGTGACTCTTTGAGGGGAAGATTGTGCTTCAGAATGTGTCATATTTGAAAGTTTGGGGAATCTTTTTAGTGTTAGAGGCTTGTGAGCCTTTTGGAGGTCTCTTCTAAGGGTGTGAGATCCTGAGTTCTTTAATGACCTGTGTCCAGGATATGAACTCTCTCAGTCACTCATATGTCTGTCCAGAATGTGATTTGTCTGAGCTGCATGAATGGAGTAGTGCAGGATGTGAGCTAAGATATGTGGGTCTATGTGTCCAGGGTTTTAGGTCTCTGACCTAGATAAGGGTCTTTGTCTAGGCTTGGACATCTGTTCCCTACGTCATAAGGTCTGTAGACATTGAGGGCTCTTTAGTGTCAGTGTAAAATGACCTAATTCTGAGGATGTATGTATTCCCAATATGAGGTTCCCAAGATATGTGGGAATGTGTGACCCAGGGGGTGACTTTAATAAGTTACTTGAGGGTCTGTGTCAGGGTGTGGGGTCCTCTTTACTATTGTGACTGTGTTCTGGGTGTGAAGTCTGTGCACTGCTTAGGAGTCTGGATTCATCCAGGATGTGAGGTCTCTGTGTTACTTATGGTACTGTATCTATAGTGTGAGGTACTATGAAGTCTACAGGAGTCTCATTCTATGGTGTGAAGTACGTAATAGCTTCAGGGTCTTCATCCCAATATATGTGGTTTATGTACTATTTGGGATCTGAATTCTGTGTAATGAAGTTCTTTGAATTCATCTTCTGATGGACAATATCTTTATAAGAAGCATGGCCTCACTTCTGTGTGACATCTTAGACTTGTTAACCTCTCAGAAGTCAACTATCCTTATTTTTACACAGGGAAATTCACATTCCACTTGGAGTGGTAGTTCCAAGTTATACATGTGAATGGGCTCTATGAAACCCCTGGCATAGTGTTCAGGACCTCACTGGTCTTCAACAAAGAGGGCCTCTTAGTAGTGTTTCTCACACTCTTACCACTCACCTGCATGCACAGGTCTATGGGACAAGATTTCCTTAGTGTGGGCAGAAGCTCATCCTTTCCAACTGTGTCTGTCCAGCAGTTGGCCTCCCCCTACATCCATCCACCATCCCTTCTGGAATGGTCTGGTGCCTCTTCTGACCTTTCCTGTTCCACAGGCAGGGTTGGGTAGTCCAGTGGATTCACAAATAGTCCTGGACTTGTTCTGGGGCCTGAGCAAGGATTTATTTGAGGCTTTTCATATTATTGGGTCATGACTGGGAGTTCTTTTGTTTCATTGGGTTGATGTTCAAGTCCTTAAACATGGTTAGTAAAACTGTGCTGGGTGTGACGGTACATGCCTATAATTCCAGCAATTCAGGAGGCTGAGACAGGAGGACTTAAAGTTCAAGGACAGCCTCAGCAACTTAGTAAAACCCTAAGCAACTTGACGAGACCCTAAAAACAAAAAATAAAATAAAATAAAACAAAGGACTGAGAATGTAGTTCAGTAGCAAAGTTCCCCTGGGTTCAATACCTAGCAACTATAAAAATGTATATAGGCAATGAACACACTCCTTTCTCTCTCTCTCTCTCTCTCTCTCTCTCTCTCTCTCTCTCTCTCTCTCACATGCACACACACATACACACAGTAAAAAACACAAAATGTACCAAAAGAGGATACAATGAAAATAAGCCTCTTAGCTTCTTTCCCCTGTCTGTCCTGTTGTCATGGTGACCTGTTGTTTTTGAGTCTCCCCAAGACAGTCTCTGCATACACTAGTGTATAAATTCACAACCTCCCATGCCTACTCCATTTCTGTCCCAAAGTAGAGACACCCTGTTTGCCTTTTGGTAGTTTTAGCTTGGACACTGTTCCCCAACAGCTCATGTGTTAACCTCTGCCCACTGTCCCCCATACTGTGTGGATGAAAATCTATCACTTGTGCCCCACTCCCCATACATAAACAAGTAGGTTGTTTCCTGTTTTATTCTATGACAAGCAGAAAATTGAGATCACTTCCCTGAGCCCAAGGGTCTTGTGTGGAAAAGAAGCCATGTTAGACAGCAATAGCAAACCCAACCCTGGGGACCTTAAGATGATAGGAGCGTGTCAGAAAAGTGAGGACTACACTCTGCCTGTGGCTAAATAGCAGACTGTTCAGGATAGGGAGGGAAATCCTTCTGGGAGTTATAAGGGAGGAGAGGCTTATAAGGTTCATTGGAAGATGGGTTAGGGGAGAAACCCTAATGAATCAGACCTCCCCCATTCCTGTGGTCATGTTCCTGGCTATAGAAGTGAAGACCTGTGGACCTGGGACCCTGCCTCACTGAGGTATGAGTCTTTATTCTCAGAGAAGCAGTGGAGAATTCTAGTAAGCTGGGATACTCTTGTAACACATTGCCTAGGAGTTGGATCCATGTATGTGCAGGAACCCCTGTGAAGAAGTCTGTGTTTTGGGAACATGCTGGTCAGAGAGTGTTTACATAAGTGTTCACATCTGTCCACAAACCCAGCCAGGTCTCCTTGCCTACCTACCTGTCATGTAAAAGATCTGTGCCTCCACAGAGTGGTGATTCTCTGAGGTGCTTCTTAGCCTCCCAGGTCAGAATGGAAGGCCCTCCACCCCAACCCCAATGGCTTTAGCTGACTCAGTCCTAGCCTCTGGACTATGTGCCAAATAGGGAAAGGGTAGCAACCCAAGATCCTAATATGGATGACAAAGCTGAGAATTCATAGCAGTTCAGGGTCCTAGGGTGGATACAAGGAATTCTTTACCTGGACCTGACTGAGGCCCTCTGCTCATCATACCCACCACAGTATCCCAGAGACCCCCATAAGTCCTTATAGCATATCCTGTTCTAAAGCAGCCCCAAGATGGTGGGTTGGGGGCACTGACTGGGGTGGTGTCTCATTTGTTTCTCACCACCTTCCTGAATCTTGGGTACCATAGCTTCCAGGCTTCATTATTCCCACGGGAGCACAAGCCACCATTGTGTCTCACCCCTGTTTATCTTCCTGCCCTCCTTATCCACCTACACTAGACTCTGGATTCCTGATATAACCATTAATGCCAAATAAGATATAGACATTTTCTGTACCTATTGGTAAGAGGACAAGATGATTCCTCTTTTACTGGGACATGAGGAAGGAATGATGGCTGACCTGAAAAAGGAATGGAGGCTGACCTGAAAGCACCTGGCCTTTATACCAGGGCTGAGGAACAACAAGGGAAGGTTATGGTATTTTGTTTGAGATGATCATGAAGACTCTCACACAAGACGATGTTTGAACAGAGCCTAGAAAATGATAGGCATACATCAATGTTTATAGCATCTCAATTCACAATAGCTAAGCTATGGAATGAAACTAGGTGTTCTTCAGCAGATGGATGGATAAAGAAAATGTGACATATATATATGTATGTATACATACATGATGAAATATTACTCAGCCTTAAAGAAGCATGAAATTATGGCATTTGCCAGTAAATGCATGGATCTGGAGACTATCATGCTAAGTGAAATAAGCCAATCTCACAAAACCAAAGGCTGAATATTCTCTCTGATATGTGGAAGCTAACACACAATAAGGGGGCAAGGAAGACTAGAAGTTCATTGGATTAGACAAAGGGGTATGAAAGGAAGGGAGGGGTCTCGAAATAGGAAATATAGTAGAATGAATCAGACATTACTTTCTTATGTTTATATGTGAATACAAGGTCAATGTAACTCCAATCATGTATAACCACAAAAATGGGAAGTTATTTGTATTTTTGATAATTGCCATTCTGACTGGAGTGAGATGAAATCTTAGAATGATTTTGATTTGCATTTCTCTAATTGCTAGAAATGTTGAACATTTTTTCATATATTTGTTGATCAGTTGTATTTCTTCTTCTGTGAAGTGTCTGTTCAGTTCCTTAGCCCATTTATTGATTGGGTTATGTGGGTTTTTTTTGGTGTTAAGTTTTTTGAGTTCTTTATATGTCCTGGAGATTAATACTCTATCTAAGGTGCATGTGGTAAAGATTTTCTCCCATTCTGTAAGCTCTCTCTTCATGTTATTGGTTGTTTCTTTTTCCGAGAAGATTTTTAGTTTGAATCCATCCCATTTATTGATTCTTAATTTTACTTCTTGCACTTCAGGAGTCTTGTTAAGGAAAAAGTTCCTAAGCTGACATGGTGAAGATTTGGGCCTACTTTTTCCTCTATTAGGTGCAGGGTCTCTGTTCCAGTGTCTAAGCCTCTGATTCACTTTGAGTTGAGTTTCATGCAGAGTGAGAGATAGGGGTTTAATTTCATTTTGTTACACATGGATTTCCAGTTTTCTCAGCACCATTTGTGGAAGAGGCTATCTTTACTACAATGAATGTTTTTGGTATCTTTGTCTAGTATGAGATAACTGTATTTATGAGTATGTCTCTGTGTCTTCTATTCTGTAATGGGTCTATGTGTCTGTTTTGGTGCCAATACCATGCCATTTTTGTTACTATGACTCTGTAATATAGTTTAAGTTCTAGTATTGTGATGCCTCCTGCTTCACTCTTCTTGTGAGTATCCATCATGGTTCCTAGTCTCCCTCCCCACCAGTTTGTTAACTTCAGTTTGGCCTCAGCACCACACACCCTGGGCAGACATTGGCTCCAGGATGAAGGGAACAGGAAACACTAACTTGGTACCTGTTTGGAATTAGAGAACCCACATGTCCCAGTTCTGCCAAGCTGCAGTCATTTTCAGAAGTCCACATAAGCCTTGCCCTCTCTCTTTCACGTATGCTCTATTCTCATTGGCCACTGGTTGCATTCTGGTACCTTGGTTACTGGATAAGTGTTCATGACTGAAGAGATGGGGCTTTGGTGCTGGTATGTAAGCTCAAGCAGATCTCAGGGTTTGCCTGTGAGGGATATGATTCCCAACTCCTCCCCATTCCCCTATCCCAGCAAGGATCAGCAATACCAGCCAACTGTAGCTATGCTTTGGTGATGGGGGCTGACTTTGTGTGAGATGCTGCAATCTTATGCTCTTCATTCACCCCTAAACTTGGTTACAAGCCTAACAGACATGCTGGCCTCCAGTTGGTCACCTCTGAAGTGTATTCATGCATTTGATCCTTCTTTAATATTAAGAGAAATTGGATTTTAGGAAAACTTCAAAGAAGTAATTTCATTAAGTAGAAATGCTGTTTTGAAGGGTGAAGCACAGTGGGCAGTCCAGGTTTCCTGGGTAACTCAGAACAAGGGAGCTCAGCTTGCTATAGTTAGGTGGGATTGGAATGGGTGCTGTGAAAATGTCGGGGACAGGGACAGTGGGATTTGGCACAGTTCATTTCCAGATTCTTCAGGACTTGCGACAGTTCATTTCCAGATGGCAGAGTGGGAAAACAAGGAGGGATGACCCATAGTACATGAAGATTTGATGTGGATGAAGGATTTCATTGAGTGACTGAGGAGGGAACTGTAGAAAGAAGGAAAAAAAGCAATAAAAAGCAGAAAGGAGAAATCAAAAGATATCAGAATAAAAATTCACTCTTATTGATGTTTAAAATGAGCCAGCCATTGTTAGCAAATGCCTGTAGACTTTTCTTTCTAAGGACATTTCCAATATTTTAAGTGGTATTCTCCAGCATATAAATCAGGATTATTTTCTAACAACTACATTTTCTTTGCTTTATTTACAATTAATGGTTTATATTAATTGTCCTTTTTAATTATAAGTTTTAAAAGCTTTTTATAAAGGTTCATTTTCTTAGCCCTTTAAATGTTTCATGGTACCTAACTGCTTTGACATTTTCATCAGATTAGAACTCAGAGTGATTAAACATAGAAATTACAGCAGAAAAGATTTGCGATGCAGTATTTGCTGGTTGGGGGGTCAGCACTCTTTTCTGAAATACCACTCCTGGGCTGAAATTTTGGTCAGGGATTTGAACACCTTGGTTTTTGTTTTCCATAAGTCTTCAGAATGTAACACTTAGATGAATCATTGGGAGACATTTCAGGGAAGATGAGGTCGGAATTGTTCAAGGGGAAGCATGGCAGAGGACATATTTGAGGGAAAACTTCTCTTAGATATGCTAGTAGAGCTGGAGATACAATGATCCACTGAACATAGGCAGTGGTATAGACCCTCCAGGTGTCACCCCTAGCAAATGAGGGTAAAGGTTGAGGGAACTCGACTGAGATTTGAACTGTCCTCACTAGTGTAAGACTAATACATGAACTATGCATGTGCAGAACAGGCCCAAACCAAAGTAACAAAAGATTAGAGAGTTGAACTAAGACTAGAATTATTACTCAGAGAAGAAAAATCAGAAGTTATGATGTGATACTAAGTGGGCTAATTTCTGCTAAAATTAAAACATGCACATTCTTCAGAAGATCAAGAGTCTACAAAACGTACATATATAGTGCCCAAGGCACAATAAAAAATGTGCTTGACTATAATGGCCATTTCACTGTATATCAAAACATCATGTTGTATACCCTATATATTTATACATGTACATATATATAATAAGCACAGAATTACTCAAAATTCATAAAACAAAAATCTATCCAGCAAAAGGCAACCAGTTCTCATGGGAAAATACAGATAAAATCCCCAAGATGACCCAGATGTTGAACATTTCAGGCAGAGATGTTAAAGTAGCTATTTAACTATGTTCTACAAGGTAGAGGAAAATATACTTGACATTAATGAAAGCATAGTAATTTTTGTCAGGTAAATAAAAACTTAAAGAAATCATTAATGGAAATTTTAGCACTGAAAAATAAAACATCTGAAATAGAAATTTCACCAAATTGGTTAAAAGAGGATAATGGAGATTATAGAAAAGAATCTGTGAACCTGAACCTAGCTTAATAGAAATTATATAGTTTTAAAACAGAGACATTATTTTTAAATGGATGGATCATTAGGGACCAGTGAGTGGGATACTATCAAAAAGATTAGCATTAGCATAACTGGAGTTCTAGAAGGAAAGAAGAAAGATATAAGGATATAAAAGATATTTAAAGATAAGATAGCTGACCTGGTGTGGTGGCACATGCCTGGAATCCTAATAACTTGGGAGACTGAGGCAGGAGGATCACAGGGTCACACTCAGGGCAATTTAGTAAGACCCTTCCTCAAAATAAAAAAGTAAATAAATAAAAAGGGCTTGGGAAGTAGCTCAGTGATAGAGTACCCTGGATTCAACCCCTAGTATCACAAAAGAAAAAAACTGATAGCCGAAAATTCCCCAAATATTTAAGACTACCTCATTCAGACACATCACAAACTGCTAAAAACCAAAGATAAAGAAAAATCACCTTGAAAGCTGCTAGAGAAAAAATTATATATCACATTTGCAGGTATAATTAAAATGGCTTCAGATTTCTTTCTAAAATCATGAAATTCAGAAGATAATGGAATTCAATCTTTAAAATCCTAAAAGAAATGACTTGTCAACCTATGTGTGTTTCCAGTGAAAATGTCCTTTAAGAATGGATGCAAGATAAAGACACTCTCAGATGAAAGAAATAACAGTTCTACAGTACAAGGTATATTAAAGGATGTTCTTCATGCTGAAAGAAATATGAAGGAAATACAGAGGGTAATGAGGACAGAGCACAGAAACAGTAAATAACTAGGTAAATGCAAAAGTGTTTTCTTATTAGGTGCTATAAATATGTTTGTTTAAACCAAAATTATAATACTGTCTCATGGGGGTTTTCATATATGTAGATACAATATATTGGAGCACTGCAACATACCCACCACTGGGAATGGAGTAAAGAAATTCCATTTGCACTGTTTCTGCAGTCCACATGAAATGGTATTATTTCTGCTTCTGGCCAAGAAGGAGTAATAGGCTCCAGAATTACCATTTCCAAAATGAATAGGACTACAAACATAAAAAAGTATATCCCTAATTTTAGTTAGAGGTTTCAATGTTCCTCTCCCAATAATCAGTGAAATAAAGCAGAGAGAAAATAAGTGAGCATATAGACTTGAACAACACTACCAACCAAGTTGACATGACATTTATAAAATTTCACTTCACAATTGCAGAACACATGCTCATTTAAAGATCCTATGGAACATGTACTAAGATATTCTGAGCCATATACCAGGCCTAAATAAATTAAAAATGATTCAAGTCACACAAAGTCTGACCCAATGAAATTAGAGAAGAATAACATGAAGATCTCTGGAAAATCTACAAAAAAATTGGAAATTTAACACACTTCAATGCAACTCATGAAATTAGAAAGTATTTTGAACTGAATTTTAATGAAAATACCATATATCAAAATTCGTGGGATGCCATAACTGCACTAAACTCCTCTATCAGAAAAGAAGAAAGTTATAGTTGAGTAACTTAACCAACCTAGATGCCCTTCAATTGATGAATGGATAAAGAAACTGTGGTATATATAAACAATGGAATATTACTTAGCCATAAAGAAGAATAAAATTATGGCATTTGCAGGCAAATGGATGAAATTGGAGAATATCATGCTAAGTGAGATAAGTCAATCACAAAAAAACCAAAGGTTGAATGATCTCTCTGATAAGCGATGATGATACATAATGGAGGGTAGGAGCGGGGCAAGAATGGAGGAAGGATGGATTGTATAGAGGAAAAAGAGGAATGGTAGGGGGTGAGGGGAAGGAAATATACATCATTACCCTATGTACATGTATGATTACACAAATGGTGCGACTCTATGTGTACAACCAGAGAAACAACAGTTGTACCCCATTTGTGTACAATGAATCAAAATTAATTAAAAAAGAAACTTATAGACCATTTTTAATAGGAATATACTGGGTACTTGAAAATTAATGAAAGTAAAATTTGTGTTCTTACCACAAAAATTGAAAAATATGTGAGGTAATTTGTATGTTAGTTAACTTGAGTTAGCCATTCCAAAACATCATGTTTGTACACTATAAATATAATGTCAACTAAATTTGTCACAATATAATTTGTAATAAATAATGAATAAAATAATAAATTTGTCATAATATAATTTGTCAACTAAAATAAAATAAAACAAACAGAAAAAAAGTAAAGCCAAAACAACGAACACAGCTTCTATCTTAAGAAATTAGAAAAACAAGAGCAAATCAAATCCTAAGTAAGTATATTTAGTGATAATATGTAAATTCTAACTAGACACTGGAAGATTACATGACTATTTAAAACCCAATAAAAAGATAAACAAAACCCCAAAGCATAAAAATACTCAAAAAGCCAACAGAGAAGTTAAATGAAAGACAAAAAATTCAAATAATCCAAAAAAGGCAGGAAATAGGGGAGAGAATAGATTAACAAGCAAACAAATACAAAATAAAACAAAACCAGAATAGAATAAATCCCATCCCAATAACTTGATAGGCCTAAATACAATGCTATCAACTATTACATTAAAATGTAATGTCATAAGAAATCAAAATGTAGAGATGTACAGAGTACATAAGCAAGAAGATCCTACTGAATACTACATATAAAAGACATATTCTAAATACAAAAATATGGAAGGTTCCAAAGTAAACAGATGGAGGTGGGGAGGGATGGGGAAGTATTGAGAAGTGATATTGGCCAAATTATATTGTGTGTATATATGAATATGTAACAACAAATCCATTATGTACAACTATAATGCACCAGTGAAGAATGTGGAAAGAGAAAAGGGTAAATGGATGGAAAAAGCTATTCTATCACAAAAAGAAATATAAGATCATACAGAGTATATTTTTGTGATCACAGTTGAATTGGATTAGAAATTAATTATAATATAATATATTGAAGACCATGTGGAAATTAAACCACATACTTTTGAATGAATTATGGGTCAAGGATGAAGTTAGAGAAATTGGAAGATATTTTGAGCTGAATGGTCATGAAAGTAGAACAGATCAAAATTCATGGAGTTGAACTAGAGGAATGCTTACAGGGAAATTTATAGCTTTAAATGATACTATTAGAAAAGAATAAGTATATAAAATCTGTTACCCAAGAAACTGGAAAAAAGAAGAGCAACATTAACCTCTGGTCATGGGAAGTAAGAAAATAACAAAGATAAGAGCAAGAGTCAGCATTATAGGAAATAGTAAAGAAAATGAAAGAATCCAAAACAGATCCAAAATTGACAAACTTCTTATTGAACGAGAAAACTACAGAGAAGAAACAAATCAGTGATAACAGGAACACACGAGGGATTATCATCAGAAATTCTAAAGACTTTAAAAAGTAGAACACAAGAGAACGAACAATTTTCAGTCAACACATTTGACTACATATACAGGAAGGGTGGGGAGAGAAGGCAGTCTGTGATTCAGGCCCAATTACTGACATGACTTTCTCCTTACAGAGCTCTTGAGTGCTCATCAGAGTAATTCCAGGTTGGTTCCCAATGGATGTGCCTTTATATACCCACACTAACAGGTCATTAAATGTGGGCCATTCAAAGAAGTAGTGTGGCCTTGAGTGAGGCAACTCTCTGTGGTTGAGACAATTCCTAAAGGGCCTGGCATCTGTCTAAAATTAGCACAACCAGCATTTGAGACAATAAACCATTCATTGAAGGGGAGCGTGGTAGTGTTATCCAGTGTCCACCATAGGTTCCTTTAGGATCAATTCAAACCGGTCCATCACTGTTAGTGATATGACAGAGTGGCTGGAGGTATAGGATTAAAGATATGGTGATTTATGAAATTAATGGATGTAACAATAAAAGCCGTAATATCTACCACCCACTGCAGTTTAGTTACCATGGTAGGAGACAGATATACTGAGAGAAAATATAGTCCTTGCCCTCAGAGGGAAGAGGCGCAGCAGACAGCGTGGGACTAAATCTCAGAAAATATATGTTACGGTAATGCCACAGGAAAGAAGAAAGATGAAAAATTCATTTTACCTTTGTTTAGAGATATGGGTATGGAATAGGCTAGATTTCCCAAGAGATTTTAGGTAACAATTTAGCATTTCAAAGACCAAGGGAGTTTTGTAATCTTTGATAAATTTTTTAAGCATAGTCTTGATTTTGTAATGCACTTGGAATTGGGAAATAATTTGGTTTTGAAAAATATTTTGTACACAATAGTTCTTCTAAAACAACTGCTAATAGGAGACATATCTATATTACAATAAATAATATGCTTTTCTTGAAAACGTTTTTCCTGCCAATTATGTACTCTATTTTAAAAATAACCCTTATACTATCTTCAGGACAGACAATTTTTTCTCATCTGAAAATATAATGAAAATATATAGCAAGCAAGTTTTATTCATGGTATTTTAATTTACTGACACCATCTTGGCAATGTGCTTATAATTTAAAAAAATAATTAAGTTACTTCCACCCCTTGGCTATATATTTATAGTAGTTATAGGACCTTTCAATAGGAAATGTTAATTCATTCAGTTATCTCAGACTCAAATCTTGGCATGCAGAACCCCAAAGAATTTAGAATTTATATACCAACAAATACCAAAGACTTAAAGCACAGGGAATCAATGAGTTTAGAGACCTCATGCCTTCATAAGAATAGTTTCAAATACCTCAGATTATATATTTTTATTTTAAATTTTATTTATTTATTTACTTATTTATTGATCTAAACTCTAACACCATTTTTATTGCTAAAATAATCCTGTGGTACTAATAAATTATAAATTTAACCACATAACCACATTTCCCTTTCTGAGTGTATGGTGGGTAAGACAATACTTAAATTTATTTTAATTGATAACATAAAAACATAAAAATCATACATGTTAATGGAGAACCATGTAATGTTTCAATACATGCAAACATTATGTAATGTTTAAATCAGGGTAAACACATCTATCTCCTGAAAAATTCATCATTTCTTTATAATACCTCTGATTATAAACTTGGAATACAGACACTCAACCTATCTCCCACACTAAACTCAGATTCCAAAACGCTTAGGTCCAAACTGGGAACAATATCCTGAAAGAGACTAGATATTTGGCACACTGACTATAGACACCCAATCACCTCATACCCAAACCTTGGAACACAAAATCTCAAAGACTTCAGAGACCACACATTTTGAATCTATATATTAAGACTCAAATCTTGGATCACAGAGCCTCTAAAAGTTTAAAATTTTCACCCTGAACAGAGTCTTAAGTACCTCATACTCAAATTTTGGAAGGGGTCCTAAATGAGTTTGAAATCTTCATTCCCAAAAAACAGACCCCTAACTACTTCAGAATCAAACCTTTGAATATAGACCTTGAATGAGTTCAAAGACTTCACACAATGAAAACACACTACCAAATACTTCAGACTCAAACCTTGGGAGAGACTCTCCAAGAGTTCAAATACCACTTACTTTTACTCAGACCCTGAGTTATGTAGAACCAGAACCTTAGTACATGCCAAAATGTTCAAAGAATTCAGAGATTACTCATCTTAAATATTTCATCTCTAAATATGTCAGTCAAACCTCGAGATGCTGATCTTTACAGATTTTGAAGACCTACCATCCTGAACACACTCTCAAATACCTCAGACTGAAACTCTGAAATGTGGGCTCTCAAAGAGTTCTGAGACCTCATATCCTGAAAAAAGAACTCAAATACAGATCTAGGATTCAGACCTCCTAAAAGTTCAGATACTAATATCCCAAACATGGTCCTTAAATTCCTTAGATGCAAATCTTGGAAAGGGACCTAAATAAATTCAGAAGCCTCAATTTCTGAACACAGGCCAGCAATTACATCAGACTCAAATCTTGGAGTATAATACCAGAGTTCATCAAAATTACACTTGAAGACAGACCCTCCAAATCTCAACTTTGAAACTTGGGATACACACCCTTAAAGGATTCAGAGATTTCCCAACCTGAACATAGACAACAAATACCTGAGATTCAAATATCAGAAAAGAGACTCCCAAAGACATACAGGGAACTTAAATACAGGGGCCCCAAGCACCACATTCTAAAATCTTCAACACAGGCCCTGAAATTCAGAGAAAACATACCCTGGACTTAGGCTCTAAATACCTCAGAGTCACACCATAGGATATACTTTCACAAAAATTCAGGAACCTCACATTATAAGCACAGGGCATATAAACCTGAGATAATTTTTAAAAACTTGGAAAACACACAAAAATTTTCAGAGTCCTTATAACTTGAAAACAGACTTTCCAACACCTCAGACTCATATCCTGAAACATAGTTCCTCCAAAAATTCAGATAACTCATAACTTGACAAGAGTATGACATATATGTAAGTCTCAAAACTTGACTCACAGACCCTGAAAGTGTCCAGAAACTTCACATCTTAAATAAAACCCCCAAACACTTTAGACTAAAATGTAAAAAAAAAAAAAAAAAAAAAAAAAAAAGAGTCTCAAAGATTTCAGAGACCTCACATCTTGAATACAAGTCCCCAAATACCTAATATTCAAACTTTGGGGCAAAGAACATCTGATGGTTTAGAGACTTCACACCTAAAACTCAGCCCCTAATACCTCAGGCTCAAATTCCACAAGAGGCCCTAAATGGGTTCATAAACCTAGTCCCTAAAAACTCTCCAAACACAATCAGCCCTTGGATCTGAAATCTTGAAAGAGTTCAGACTGTTTCATAACCTGAAAACAAACCATCAAATACCTCAGACTCCAATCTTGAGAGAATCTCAAAAATTTAAGAGATCATATCCTGAAAAGAGATTCTCAGGTAGCTCAAAGTCAAACTTTGGAACACAGAACCTCAATGAATTTATAGACCTCACTCCCTGAACTAAACCCCTAATAATCTCACATTAAACTCTTGGAATACAGGCCCTCAAAATGTTCAGTGATATCAGATTCTGAAAATAGTTACCCCAGTCAACTCACACTCAAATTTTGGGACACAGAACCTTATAGATTTCTGGGACATCACACCAGGAACAGCACCCCCCCCCCCAAGAAATACATAAGAGTCAAATTTTGGAGAGAACCTCAAAGATACTAGAGACCCCAAGCTCCCAAAGCAGAACCCAAATTCCCAGACTCACATTTGGGACATAGATCATCTAAAATTTCAGATACCTCAGACATTGGAGACCTACAAATTATTCAGATTCAACCTTTGGGACATATACACTTAAAAAAAGTTCAGAAATTTCAAACCCCTGAACACAGAACTTGAAATACATTAGACCCAAACACTAGAACATAGCACCTCAGAGTTCAAAATTCCCACTCTAAATACCAATCCCCCAAATACCACAGATTCAAATGTTGGAATATAGATACTCAAAAATTTCAGAGACCTCAAATCACAAACTCAGCAATGCAAATACCTAAGATTTAAAAAGTTCAATTATCTCATATTCTGATCCTAGGACATCCAAATACCTCAGTCTCAAACTGTAGAATAGACAGGCCAAGATTTTGGAAATATTGAACACTAAGCACACATCCCAAATATCTTATTTCAAATGTTGGGACAGAGATCATCTAACAGTTCAAAGAGCTCATAAGCTTCACAACTATTTTCCAGTATGTCAAGACTTCAGCATTAGTGTAACAAAGACTATCACATGCAGATGCCTCACTGCTTGGACACTATACCCAGATACCTCAGATTCACACCTTGGAACATAGACTGCAAGGCAAGCAGAGACTCCCCCTGAGCAATTCAGACTTGGAACACAGACCCTGAAACAATTCAGAGAACTCACACCCTGAATACAAGCCCTAATTTACCATACATTAAAATCTTCAAACACAGATCCAAAGTGTTCCAAGACTTTATATCCCATTTTTTCCTCTTTTGGTTCATTGTAAGTATACATAAAAGTATTGTGATTTATTTGTACAAACACTTAACGTAATTGGTCATTTTAAATCCCCAGTACCTCCCTTTTTCCTCCCCTCCTTCTGCTGATCCCCTTCCTCTACTCTACCAAGAGGCCTTACATTCTATTTTTTTTTTCTGGTACCAGAGATTGAACCCAGAAATACTTAACCACTGAGCCACATCCCTAGCCCTATTTTGTGTTTTATTTAGAGACAGGGTCTCACCGAGTTGCTTAGCGTCTCACTAAGTTGCTGAGGCTGGCTTTGAACTTGTGATCCTCCTGCCTCAGCCTCCCAAGCTGCTGGGATCAGAGGCATGGACCACCATGCCTGGCAAGGCCTTACATTCTTAACGGAGGCCAACAGATACTTCAAACTCCAAGTTTGGAATATACGATGTCACAGATTTCAGTGATCTTAAACATTGATCACTGAATTCCAGACACCTAAGAATAAATTATTGAAAAACAGATCCTCAGTGAGTCCAGAGACCATACACACTGAACATAGACTCCCTCTTATGTCAGGGTCAAACCTTGGTCAAAGATTGTCAAAGTGTTTAGAATTTCTAATTCTGAATTCACAAACCAATGTATCAAAGTCAAATCCTGGGACAAACACACTAAAAAAGTTCAGTGATTTCTCATCTGAACAGACCCTAAAATACTTTAGATTCAATCCTTAGAGCATATACAAGTTAAAGCACCTCCCACTCTCTGAAAATAGAACTCTCAAAACTACTAAACAAAACTTGGAACAAAAACTCACAAAAATTCAGACTTCACACCCTCAACAGAAATCCCAAAATATCACACACTTAAACTTTGTAATACATATCCTCCAAGTGTTCAGTGACCTTACATTCTGAGATCTGTTTTTTTTTTTTTAAACTGGGGCTTGATTCCATGGGCTCTTAACCAATGAGACACATCCCCAGCCCTTTTTTGTACTATATTTAGAGATTAAGACACATTGTCTCACTGAGTTGCTTATGGCCTCTCAAAGTTGTGGAGGCTGGCTTTGAACTTGCAATCCTCCTGCCTCAGCTTTCAGAGCCACTAGGATTACAGGCATGCTCCACAGTGCGTGGCACATTCTGAGATCTGGAACTCAGACTTGAATATCTCAGTCTCCAACCTTGGAACACAAACTTTATAGTGCTCTGCAGTCTTACAACCCAAAGAAATACTTCCAAATATCTCAGATACAGTATCTGGAACACAGACCCTCAAAAAGATCACAGTCCTCATGATAGGAACATGAATTTCCTAGTATCCTAGACTGAAATTTTATGACAAAAGTCCTCAAAGAGATCTGAGAACTGAAACCTGAACATAAACCCCTCAAATACCTGAGGTCTGCATTGAGGCTTTGTATTGGTGGTGTAAAGTCTCTTAATTCTTTGTGGTTTTTTGTTCCAAGCTCTGTTTAGAGGTTTTGGAAGTTCAATGTTTAGTGAGTGGAAGGGTATCTTATTGCCAAACCCAAAAGAGTTCAGACATCTCTTACATTGAACACAGAATCCCAACACTTCCCATGCAATATTTAAACCACAAATTCTAAAAGATTGGTGAGCTCTTATAATCTGAACACACTCTGACATCAGAGACTAAAAACAAGGCACACAGGTGCTCAAAGGTTCAAGAGACCTCACATCTTCAACAGAACTGAAAATATATCAAACTGAAATCTTAGGACACAGATCTCAAAGACTTCAAAGACATCACACTTCAAAGATTATCCTCAAATACCCCAGAGTCAATATGAGGAAAAATACTTTCAGGAATCAGAGACCTTACACCATGTATACACACCTTCAAAGACCTTGAACTCTGATGGTGCAACACAGACCCTCAATGAGCTCAGAAATCTCACATATCAAACACAGATTCCTAAATATATCAGTTAAATTACAGGCCTTCAAAGGATTCAGGGACATCACAGTCCATATCGCAAGCTCAAACTATGCAGCATAGATCTTCAAAGAATTCCAAGACTTCCCAAACTTCACATCGTAACGTAGATCTGCAAATGCATGAGACCTTAGACCTCGACATGGATCCACAAATACATCAGGTTCAGAATCTTAGGAACAGATTCTCAAAGAACTCAGAGATCTCACGTTCTGAGCAAAGACTCCCACATACTTTAGACTCATTCTTGTGAAAAATACATTCAAAAAGTCAGACATTCTCACCCTATCACACATCTGTGATCTTATAACAGAGATGCTTAAAAAGTCCAAAGCTGTCACATGCTAAATATAGGTCCCCAAATAGCTCAGATTCAAAATTTGTATGACAGTTCCTCCATGACTTCAGAGACTTCATGTCACATGTACAGATAACCAAACACATCAATTAAAATTTTAACATGCAGAACCTCAAAGATTTCAGACCTCATGGTCTAAAACCACACAAAATTCATATTAAAATGTTCAGTCAGGAAACCTCAGAAAATCAAGGCTCTCCCACCTTGGACTAAAAACTACATAACCCGTAAGCAAACTTGGGATTTAAACCCTCAAAGAGTTCAGAAATCTCCTGTTTTGAACTATGACCTCAAATACCTCAGACTAAAACCTTTAAAAATAGACCATCAATGGGTTTACAGATCATATGTCCTGAAACACTTCAGATTCATATATTGGTGGAATATCTTTATTGTGATAAGGGAGTTTACATCCAGAATTCAGAATCCTATATGTGTTGTATTCAATCTTGGAACACAGATACCAAAGATTTCAGAGACCTCACACTCTGAACACATAGCCTAAATAGTTTGCATTCAGATTATAGGATATAGACCCTCTAATATTTCAGAGACCTAACATGCTCAACTGATATGCCTCCAAATTTCAGGCATAACCCTTGAGAAAGGGTCACTATGTAAGTTCACATACTTCATGATTTGTATAATGACAACTCAAAAATCTAACTCAAATCTTGGAATACAGGCTCCATAAGATTTCACGGATTTCCACACCCCAAAAACAAATTCCCCAATACTGCTGACTCAACACTTGGAAAGCAGATGCATCAAAAATTTCAGAGCCTTCTCATCTTGGGTAAAGCCCCTCCCTTTAGGAACTCACAAACTTAGAACATGTACACTCCAAAAATTCGGAGATACCATACCAGAACACAAAATCTCCCATTACCCACTGAAAATATGGGAAACAGATCTTCAAATTGTTCAGATACATAATACTTTGCACAGTGACCCTTGAAACACATCAGATTAAAATTTTGAAATATAGCGGGTTAGAAGGCTGAGGCAGTAGGATTGGGATTTCGAAGTCAGCCTCAGCAAAAGCAAGGTGCTAAGCAACTCAGTGAGACCTTGTCTTTAAATAAAATACAAAATAGGGCTGGGGATGTGGCTCAGTGGTTGAGTGCCCCTGAGGTCAATCCCTGGTTAAAAGAAAATTTGAAATACGAATGCTCAATAACTACAGAGAACTAACACACAGAATATAAACCTCTCATTGCCTCAGACTCAAATCTTGGAACCACAGACTGTGTTTTGATACCTCACACCCTGAAATCATGACCCACCCCATCAGAATCAGACCTTGGGACAAACACCTCACCCTAAACAGACTTCACAAACACCCTCACAGAGGTTAGTGATCTCTCATCCTGACCACAGACTTCTTCAGATTCAAACATCAGAGTATAGACAACAAACTCACACTGCTCTCACTCCCTGAACACAGATCCACAAATATCCCTGATTCAAATGCTGGGACACAGGCCCTCAAATTCAAATAATTTGGAGACTTCATGCTCTAAACAAATCCCCAATGCCACAAACTCCAATCTCTAAACATGGACACTTTAAGAGTTCTGTGCCATCACACCCTTGATAGAGACACCAAAATCCTCAAGAGAAAATGTAGGACATAAACTTTCAAAGATTTCAAAGACCCCGTGCCTTGAACACTGACTCAAACACCCTAGGCTCCAACCTTGGAACAGAGATCCTTGAAAAGTTATATGACTACTCAACCTGCACAACAGCTCCAAATACTTCACTCAATATTTGGAACTCAGTTCCCCAACTGTTCATAAAGAAAACGGATCCACAACACGAATTTCCAAACACATCAGACTCAAATGTGACATAAAGCATAGAAGACTCTCAATTGAACAGAGATCACGAGTAATTCAGACTCAAATTGTGATCGTAGTCCCTCAACAAGCTGAGATCTCACTTTTGCTCACAGAATTCATATACCTCACGTTCAAATATTAAAATGTGGACCTAGAAAACTGTGAATGCTCACATCCTGAACACTGATTGAAACACCTCAAACTCAAACTTAGAAACAGACATCCCCTCAGGGTTCAAAGACCTCACACTCCACATACAGAATGCAAGTACCTCAGATTCAATTCTATGGGAAAAGAACATTTAATGAGTTCAGAGGCCTTAACACCTGAACATACACCCCAAAATACCTTAAGTTCAAAACTTGGAGCATATATACTTAATAAGTTCACACATCTCTCATTCTCTGAACACATTCCTGTAAATATGTTAGAAGTCAAAGACTTCACATCCCAAATATAAATCCTCAAATACCAAAAAGTCAAATGTTAAAACATGGAACTTCCATGAGTTTCAGAGACCTCACATCCTGAAGAGAGAGACACCAAAAGAAAAAAAACCAAAAAAACTAAGGTTGAAAATCCTGAGTTCAGACGTTGAGTCCTGAGTCAAACACCTTGAACTCTAACCTTGGAATACAGACCCTGAAAGAATTCTGTACTTTGCAATTAGAATACCTACCTCCAAATAGCTCAGATATAATATCTGCAACCCAGAACTTCTAGAATTGATAGACCTCACCACTAGAAAAGGAATTCCCAAATACCCCAGCCTCAAACCCATGACATAAACCTTCAAAAATTCAGAGATCTTATAACCTGAACACAGAATGCCTATTCCTCACATTGAAATATTAAAATATAGATATAAAAGATTTATAAATGCTTATTATGAACACAGACCACAAATATCTCAAACTCAAACCTTGGAACAAAGACCTTCAATAATTCTGAAGACCAAAACCCTAAACAAAGACCCACAAATATATCAAACTCAGAATTTTATGTCATAGACTCTCATATTTCAGAGATTTCACACTCTAAACACAGAACACCAAATATCTCAGACTCAATACTATGAATAAAGACCTTCAAAAAGATAGAGATCTCAAAATAATTCAGATTCAAACCCTGAAACACACTTAATTAATTCAGAGACCTATTACTCCCCGTTCAGAGACTTCTAAACACATTTAATTCTAAAGTAGGAAAAGAGGTCCTCAGAGATATTAAAGATGATGCACCCTGCATGTAAATGGCCAAATATCACTGAATATAGGAAAAGTCAACTTTCCCTCCCTATTTAACACTCATTATGTTACTTCTGATACCAGATGTGTAGAGACGTGTGGTGGTTTTGTTTGTTCATTAGTTTTTGGAACACATCAATTCTCTAGAGGATAACACTATCTACTGGGGGTTAGAATCACATCCCACAACTTAAGGGCTCAGTCCCACAAGACTTCCTCTCACTTCAGATGCCTATTGCAAATCTAGGCCTCTAGTACTTCTGTTGTCTTACTTTAAATTGCAGGATCCCATGACCTCTCCTTGGGTTCAATCATTTGCTAGAATGGCTTATAGAATTCAAGGAAACACTTCCTTATAGTTACAGGTTTTAAAAATAGAGAACTTTACAAAGGACACAGATGAACATCCAAAGAGGCATTTAGGGCAAGGTATGAGAGGGGGCAGAGCTTTAATTCCCCATCCTGGAACTGAAGTCCCAGGTACCTCCATGTGTTCAGTAACCCTGAAGCTCTCTGAACCCTGTTCTTCTGGAGCTTTATGGAGGCTTCATTATATAGGGATTATTGATTAAATCACTGAAACTTTTATTCCTCTTTCCCTGGAGGTTAACAGTTTTGCTGAAAAGTTCCAAACTTCTAATCATTGCCCCTCACTGACCAACCTTCATTAGGAGGCTATCCAGAGGCCAACTGCTATCAGTCATCTCATTAGAATACAAAAAAATCACTAATCACTTTGGATATCCCAAAGACAAAACAGAGATAAAATTATATATATATGAATTTATATATATATATTATGTCAAATTTATACATATATGTATAAAATGTCAAAACCATACACACAAATCTCGAAGCACTGAGAATCAAAATCAGAGACTGTACACACTGAATGAAGATCCCCCCCCAAAACAGCAAAATCAGCACTAAGAGTGATGTTTACAGCAATAAACTGTATAAATATTATAAATATAATTTATAGTACCTACATAAAAATGGAAAGATTTCAAATAAAAACCTAATGATACATCCCAGGGACTTAGAAAAGCAAGAGCAAACCAAATCCAAAATTAGTAGATATGCAAATCAATAAATGTAATACATCACACCAATAAAATGAAGGGTATAAAATGATATGATCATCTCAATAGATTCAGAAATAACAAAGATCAGAGCAGAAATACAAGGAATAAGGATGAAAAGTATAATACAAAAGACCAATGAAACAAAGAGTTAGTTCTTTGAAAAGACAAATTCACAAACTTTACTAATGATGAAAAAAGAGAGAAGATTCAAATAAAATTTGAGAAAAGAAAAGGAGACATCACAATTGATACTGGAGAAATTCAAAGAATCATAGGGATTATTTTGGAAAAGTATGTGCTAACAAATCTACAAGAAATGGACAAATTTCTGAACTCATATGACCTACTAAAACTGAATCAAGAGAACATTAAAACATGAATTAGTCCAATGAGAATTAATTAGTGAATCAGTAATAAAAACCTATTAATGAAGAAAAGCCGAGGACCAGATGTCTTCACTGCTTAAATTTTACCAAACTTATAAAGAAGAATTACAGCAATTCTTCTCAAACTATTCCATAGAACTGAAAGTGAGAGAATAATTCCAAAATCATTCTATGAGGCCAGCATTACTCTGTTACCTAAACCTGAAAAGAACACAATAACAAAAAGGAAAACTATAGGCCAACATCCATGATGAACATAGATGCAAAAATCCTCAGCAAAATAGTAGTAAATATAATCCAAAACACATCAAGAAGATTGCTCATCATGACCAAGTTGATTTTATGTGAAGATGATTCAACATATGCAAATTGATAAATGTAATACATCACACCAATAAAATGAAGGATATAAAATTATATGATCATCTCAGTAGATGCAGAAAAAATCATTTGATAAGATTCAACATCCTTTTATAATAAAAATCCTGAATGAATTAGGTACAGAAGAATTGCATGCCATCATAATAAAGGCTATATATGACAAACTCGTTGCAAACATCATACTGATAGGGAAAATCTAAAACATTTCTTCTAAGATCAGGAACCAGATAAGGGAGTCTAATTTAACTGTTCTTATTAAAAATAGTACTTGAAATTTTGGCCAGAGCAATTAGGCAAGGAATAAAAGTCATACAAATAAGAAGGGGAAAAGCCAAATT
This sequence comes from Sciurus vulgaris, assembly GCF_902686455.1. NCBI lineage: Eukaryota > Metazoa > Chordata > Mammalia > Rodentia > Sciuridae > Sciurus > Sciurus vulgaris. The sequence goes on along the minus strand of NC_136471.1, from coordinate 94,773,612 downwards.
ATTCCTGTTTGAAGATGATATGAATCAATATAGAGAAAAACATAAATTCTGGACAAAAAGACTATTAGAATTGATAAATTAATTCATTAAAGTAGCAAAATACAAAGTCAACATACAAAATTCAGTATATTTTCTATACACCAATAATGAATTTACTGAAAAATCATGAAAATAATCCCTTTCACAATAGCTACAAAATAATAAAATATCTAGGGATAAACTTAACCAGAGAAGTGAAAGACATCTACAATGAAAATTATAAAACACCAGAGAAAGAAACCAAATAAGACACACACACACACAAATGAAAACACTTCTCACATCAGTGGATTGGGAGAATTTCTATTGTTAAAATGTGCATACTACCCAAAGTTGTCTACAGATTCAATATAATCCCAACAAAAATACCAATGACATTATTCACAACTAGGAAAAATAAGGCTAACATTCATATAGAAGCACAAGAAAGCTTAAATAGCCAAACAATTGTGAACAAAAAGAACAAAGCTGCAGATATCACAATATCTGATCTCAAGACATAGTGCAGAACCATAGTAATCAAAACAGCATGATACTGGCATAAAACAGACATACATACAAATGGAACAGAATAGCGATCCCAGAAATAAATTCATGCATTTACGGCCAAATGATTGTTAACAAAGACACTAAAAACATACACTGGAAAAAAAGACAGTCTCATCAACAAATAGTGCTGGGAAAACTGGATATCCACATACAGAACATTGATACTTGACTCCTACCTCTCCCCGTGTACAAAAATCAACTCAAAATGGATCAAAGACCTAGGTGTAAGACCTGAAACTCTGAGAAGAAAACATAAGGAAACACTTCAAGACTCTGGTACAGGCAATGATTTTCTGAACAGAACCCCTAAAGCACAGAAAAACAAAACAAAAATTGACAAATGGGATTACATCAAAGTAAAAAGTTTCTGTATAGCAAAGAAAATAATCAACATCGTGAAGAGACAGTCTACAGCATGGGGGAAAGTATTTGTCAACTATTCATCTGAGGGAGGGTTAATACCCAGAATATATTAAGTACTCAAGAAACTTATTACAACGAAACAATCAAATTACAAAATGTGCAAATGATCTGAACAGACACTTCTCAAAAGAATAAACACAAATGAACAATATATGAAAAAGTGCTCAATATCATTAGCCATCAGAAAAGTGAAAATCAAAACTACAATGAAATACTTCCTCACCCCATTAAAGATGGCCATGATAAAAATAATAACAACAAATGCTGGCAAGGATGAGGAGAAAAAGGACCTCTTAAACACTGTTAGTGGGAATGTAAATTGGAGCGTCTATTATGGACAATAGCACAGATGTTCCTTAAAAAATGAAAAATAGAACTACAATATGATTTAGTTATTCCACTCCTGGGTACATAACCAAAGGAATTAAATCAGCCTACCAAAGAGATACCTGCACACCCATATTTATTGTCATCATATTCACAATAGCTAAGTTAGGCTAATCAGCCTAGATGTCCATCAAGAGATGAATGGCTAAAGAAAATGGTATATATGCATAATGAAGAATTATTTAGTCATAAAGAAGAATGAAATTGTATCATTTGCTACAAAATTGATGGAATTGAAGGACATTAAGTGAAATAAACCAGACACAAAGCACAAGTTCTCTTTTACATGTAGAAACTAAAAGTTGACCTAAAGGTAGAATATCAATTATTAAAGATTAGGAAGGATGTAGAGGGTGGGAGAGGAAAAGGGTGATTGGATATTATCAGTGCATGTGATATGTATGTATGGAAATATCACATTGAATTAAATTAATACATATGCTTAATGTGTTAATAAAAAATAAACTCAGAAGCAAACTTAGCAACCAAATCCTCAAAGAGGTCGGATACTTCCAACCTTGTAAAGGACCCCAAAAACCCTCAGACCTTGGAACACACATAATAAGAGTATTCAATGTATTCAATGTCATCACAACCTGAATACAGATCTCCAAATACTGGTGATTCAATATTTGGAATCCAGACCCTCAATGAATTGATTAAACCTAACACCAATACATGACCTTACAGACACCTGACTCAAACCTGTGACACAAAGTCTAAAAGACTGCAGAGACACACTGAATACAGATTCCAAATGCCTCATCTATAACCTGAGACCACAGATCTTGAATGAGTTCAGAGAACTTTCTCTTTTAAAAAGTAACCCACATATGGCATATAAACATTAAAGCACAGACCCTAAAAGATATGTGAGTGCTCAAACTCAGAACACAGTCATAAAATACCTGTCTCAAATCTTGGAATACAGACCCTCAAAGATTTCACATAACTGAAAGTCTAAACACAGGTTTAGAAATATGTCAAATCCATTACTATAGGGCATAGACCTTCATAGATTTCAAAGACCTTACATTCTGAAACAGATGTGCAAATACCTCAAACTCAATTCTATTTAAAAGAAATCCTTCAAAGAGTCAGGTACCTGATATCTTGACCACATACCACCAAATACCTAAGACCCTGTAGGGATGTAATAATAACCCCCATACATTCTTAGAATGAATGTGTTACAAAAAACAGATTCCTATGAGATCAGATTAGATCAGGCATGTTCAGCGTGGTACCAATGACATTCTTCACAGAATTAGAAAAAACATTTCTAATATTCATTGGGAAAAATAAGAGGCCCAGAATAGCAAAAGTAAACCTGAGCAAGAAGAGCAATGTTGGAGGCATCAAATTATAATATAGAACTATAGTAATAAAACCAGCATGATACTGGCACTAAATCAGGCATGACCATCAATGAAATAGCATAGAAGACATAGAAACAAACCCACACAGGTACAGTCATCTGATACTCAACAAAGGTACCAAATGCATATATTGGGGAAAAATAGCCTTTATAAAAAATGGTGCTGGGAGAACTGGATATCTGTAGGTAGAAGAATGAAACTAGATCCCTATCTCTCACTCTGCACAAAAGTAAACTCAAAGTGGATCAAAGACCTAGGAATCACACCAGAAAATTTGCAACTGCTAGAAGAAAATGTAGGCTAAACACTCTGACATATTAGCACAGGCACCAACATCCTTAGCAAGACTTCTAATGTACAAGAAATAAAACCAAGAGTCAATAAGTGAAATGGAATCAAATTGAAAAGATTCTGCATGGCAAAGGAAAAAAGAGTGTGAAAGAAGAGCCTACAGAATGGGAGAAATCTTTGCCACCTGCTCCTCAAACAGGGGATCAATAGGTAAAATATACAAATCACTCAAAAAACTTAACACTAAAAAACCCAAATAAACCAATTAATAAATGGGCAAAAGAAATAAACAGATATTTTTCAAAAGAAGAAATACAAATGGTCAACAAATATATGAAAAAAGTTTTAATATTTTTAGCAATCAAGAAAATGCAAATCAAAAGAGCATTGATATTTCATCTCATTCCTGTCAGAATGGAAATTATAAAAAATGCAAATAATAGTAAATGCTGGCAAGGACGTGAGGAAAAAGGTACACTCATATTTCATTGGTGGGACTGCAAATTAGGGCAACCACTCTGGAAAGCAGTATGGGGATTCCTCAAAAAACTAGGAATGGAACCACCATATGACTCAGCTAACCCACTCCTCAGTATTTATGCAGAAGAACTAAAATCAGCATACTACAGTGATTCAGCTACATCAATATATCTATAGTATCACAATTCACAATAGCCAAGTTATGGAATCAGCTCAGATGCCTGTCAACAATAAATAGTTAAAGAAAATGTGGTATATATACACAATGGAGTTCTACTCAGGCATAAAGAAGAATGAAATTATGGCATTTACTGGTAAATGAATGGAACTGGAGAACATCATGCCAAGTGAAATAAACCATGTTTATCTATAAAGCACTAATTTTAAGAATTGTAAATAAATTGAAGGAAGACCAGTCGAGTAGAGGAATGGGGATGGGGGAGGGAGGATGAGAGGGAAAGAGGACTGAATTGGAGCATATTATATTCCATGCTTGTATGGAATGCTTGTATGTAAAAAATGAACCTCAATATTATGTATAAGTATAATGGATTAATTAAAAATTTACCAAAGCCCCCAAAATGACAGATTAAAAAGAAAAAAAGCAAACTGAAGTTTATTAACATGTACATATATAAAACATGAAGAGAACATGTAGTTCTCAAAGAGGTGGCTTGGAATTCCAGCTTATACAGCATCTTAAACCAGGAACGGTAACTTTTAAAGATGTGACAAAAGGAAGGAAAAGGACAGTGAGTGTCTACTGGCAGCAACTTGGGGAAAGGCAAACAAATGGCAGATGAAGGTCAGTTAGCAAAGCCTGCCAAAATAAATTCCTCTGGAATCATCTCCAGGCTGATGACGATCTAAATCTGTGTTCTGCAGCTAGCCTTTGTTCTCCCTGGTGAATGCAGGGAGGGAAGGAAGCATACCTTTTTTCTTTGTAAATCTATGTCCAGCTTTTTAACAAACAGAAAGAGGGCAGAGGTCTCCCTTGTGTCTCTTTTCTTCTTAATTGTGTTAGCTCAAAAATACCTCAGATTTGGCAGGGGCATATTCTGGCCTCCCATAATACTGACCTGGTAAACTCCAAGCTTTCAGAATACTCACACCCCGAAGAAAGACCTCTGGACGCTCAGATTCAAAATATGTACCAAAAACTCAATGATTTTAGAGCCCTCATACTTTAAAGACAGATCCCTAAATACATCAATTAAAACTTGAAGGCAGAGATCCTCAGGGAGTTCAGATATTTGTTGTAGAGTCCCCAAACACCTCAGACTCAACCTTGAGACACAGAAAAACAAAAACAAAAACGAGCAAATGAATTTATGTCTTCAAGTTAGATATCAAATAAAATGAATTTATGTCCTCAAGTTAGATATCAAATTTAGGACACAAATCCTTAAAGTATTCAGCGACTTCATATCTTGAACACTTGCCTTAAACACCTTAGACAAAAACTTTGAAAAACAGAACCTCAGTGAATTTACAGACATTTAACCCCAAACTCTTTTCCTTGTATACCTCATACTCAAGCAGTTGAAGACAAACTGTCAATGATATCACAGTCTTCAAACTCTGAATGCAGAACCTCAAATTCCTCAGATTCAGTCTTGCAATACAGATTGAGAAAAACATAAACACACACACACACATGCACAACTTACAATCTAAATACTAACACAGAAAAGCCTCAGGCTCAAATTCCAGATGTAGAAACTCTCAAAAGTTTCAGAGATCTGGATGTGGTGATATGTGCCTCTAATTCCAGTAACAGGGGAAGTTGAAGCATGAGGATCTCAATTTGGAGGACAGCCTGGGTAACTTAATGAGACCCTGTCCCATAATTTTAAAAAAAGGGCTGGGGATATTACTCAGTTGTAGATTACCCCTGGGTTCAATCCAGGTAATACACACACACACACACACACACACACACACACACACACACACACCCAGAGTTTCAGAGAACTCACACTCTGAACACATACGTGCATGTCCACTAATCTCTGACCTTGCTCTATAGCCCTTCATACAGTTCAAAGACCTTATATTCTAAACATATAACACAATAGTTCAGACTCAATCCTATTTTAAAAGTACCTCAACAAGTCAGAGGCCTCATGTGCTGAATGTGGACTCACAGATATCTCAGGTATATTAACACTCTGGAAACAGATCCTATAAAATTCTGGACACCTCATAACTTGAACACTGACACCCAATACCTCTGACTCAAACTTTGGGACACAGTCACTAAAAATTTCAGAGACACTACATCTTCAACACAAACCTCCTAATAGCATTAACTGCAAACTTGGGGTAAAAGCCCTCAAAAAATTCTGAGATTTCACACCTTGCTCATTGACTTCCAAACACTTCAGACTAAAAACCTAAAACACAGATATTGAATGATTTCAGAGACCTCACATATGAGCCCGGATCCTCAGTTTCATTAGTCTGAAACCTGGGAATGCAGACCATCAAGGTGCTTCAATACTTTCAGCTCTGAACTCACATCAAGCAAGCTTCAAAACCAACACCCTTAAGGCATTGATAGATATTGCGCACAAATTAAAGACTCCAAAATACATCAGATTTAAACCTTGAAGCACAGACAGTTAATAAATTTGGATATGTCTCACTCCTTGATCACAGACCCCTGGATTTTAGTCATCTTTTTGCTGATGTGACTAAAGGACTTGACAAGAGCAATTAGAGGAGTAAAAGTTTATTTGGGGGCTTACAGTTTCAGAGGTCTCAGTCCATAGACAGCAGGCTCCTTTCCTTGGGGTCAAGGTGAGACAGAACATCATGGAGGAAGAGTGTGGCAGAGGGAAGCAGCTCACGTGATGATCAGTAAGCAGAGAGAGAGAGATTCCACTCACCAGGTACAAAATATATACCCCAAAGGCACACCCCCAATGCCCACATCCACCATCCACACTCTACCCACCTTCAGTTATTACTCAGTTAATCCAATCCAGGGATTAATTCACTGATTAGGTTAAGATACTGATAACCCAATCATTTATCCTCTAAACCTTCTTGCATTGTCTCACACATGAGTGTTTGGCAGACACCTCATACCCAAATCATGATATTCTGTCCCTGGTCCCTCAAAACTCATGACCACCTTACAATGCAAAATATATTTTGCTCATTTTCAAGAGTCCCCATAGTCTCAATTGTTTCAAGATTGCCCAAAAGTTCAAGTCCAAAGTCTCTGAGACCTAGGTGAAGTTAACATCCTGAGATCCTCTAAAAATCAAAAGCAATTCACAAGTACCCAATATATAAAGATATAGAATAAGCATTACTGTTCACAAAAATAGGAGTATAGAAAGAAGAGATAGGACAAAAGTAAGACTGAAACACAGCTGGGCAAACAAGTTCAATAATTCTGTGTCTGGCATCTGGAGCACATAGTATCATGTTCTTTCCAAAGGACTTGTGTAGCTTTGTCCCTGTAGCTTTGTTGGTTGCAGCTCAAGTGGCCTTTCTGTTGGCTTGTATCAGCTCAATTCCTACAGCTTTCCTCATGGTTGTTCCATGGTACTGCCATTTCTTAATCTTGGGGTCTCTACTGAGTCTTTGGCTTCCTCCTCACATCTCCATGCATCACCCTCTCAGGGGGCTCCTGCAGGGACTCTGACCCTGCTGTACTTTTCCTGGCCTCCCAGGCCTTCCTTTGAAATCTTCATGGAAGTCTCCATGACCCCCTAACTACAGCATTCTGCATTCCTGCAGAAGCAGCACCACGTGGTTGATGTCAAAGTCTGTCACATTCTCAAGCAGTAGCCAAGCCTCCAAGGACCCTGGCTGCAGCAGCCTCTGAGTATCTAGGTGACTGAGCACATTGATAAAACTTCTTAGCCCCCTTGTGCAAGAAGGGTGCCTCACTGTTCTCTTATCAAGAGAATTTTACTTACCCCCTTGAGCCTGAGATATGCCAATTCCTGAGATGCCCTAAAGCCATCTTCCTTATTGCCTCTGGGCAAAGCTTTTGGCATTTCTTTAGTGGAAGTAATGTTTTTAACAACTGCAACTTCCTTAGCCTCAGTTTACTCCTGCCTTTCTGCTCCACTTTCTGCTCTTTATTATCACAATAAATTTGGCTAAAAGCTGCCAGCAATATACACGCCACCCTCTGAATGCTATGCTACCTAGACATTTCTTCCACCAGATAAAGAAGTCCATTTCTTTTAAAATCAGTTTCACAGAAAGTCTCAGGACAGGGGCAAAATAAAGACAGCTTCTTAGCCATAAGATAACATGAATGGCCTCTAGTCTAATTACCAGTAGTGTCCTCCTTTTCCTCTAATCCCTCTTGAGCTCTGTTTCACTGTCCACAGTCCTATTAGAATTCTGGTCTTCTGAGCTCCCACCAGAATCAGTCATTTAACTCCACTTACAACTATCTAAAGCATTTCCATCTTGCACTGTAGTACATCTCAAAATTCCTCCCACCAATTCCAAAAGTTCCAAAAGCTTCTGAACCACATGATCAGGTTAGTTACAACAAAGGCCCCACTCCTGGTACCAATGTCTGTTTTAGTCAGCTTTTTTGCTGTTGTGACTAAAATACCCAACAGGAATAACCGTAGAGAAGGAAAAGTTTATTTGAGGACTCATGGTTTCAAAATCTTGGTCCATAGACAGCCGCATCCATTTCTTGGGGCTCAAGGTGAGGCAGAACATCATGACAGAAGAGTGTAGCACAGGGAAGCAGCTCATATGATGATCAGAAAGCAGAGAGAGAGAGAGAGAGAGAGAGAGAGAGAGAGACTGTACTTGCCAGAGATAAAATATATACCCCAAGGCTTACTGCAATGACCTTCCTCCTCCAGCCACACCCTACCTGCCTTCAGTTACCACTCAATTAATTCCATCAGGGGACTAATCTACTGATTGAATTAAGGCCCTCATAACCCAATCACTTCACCTCTAGACCTTCATGAACTGTTTCACACATGAGTTTTTGGGGGACATCTCACATTCAAACCATAACACCACAGAACCCCTGATCTTGGAACACTGACTTTCAAAAAATTCATAGATCCCAGGGTGCCCGGGACTCGAACCCAGGCTTCCAGCATGAGAGGCAGGCACTCTACCTGATGAGCTATATACAGATTCAATGCAATTCCAATTAAAATCCCAATGATGTACCTTACAGAAATAGAGCAAGCAATTATGAAATTCATCTGGAAGAATAAGAAACCCAGAATAGCTAAAGCAATCCTCAGTAAAAAGAGCGAAGGAGGGGGTATCGCAATACCAGATCTTCAACTCTATTACAAAGCAATAGTAACAAAAACAGCATGGTATTGGTACCAAAATAGACAGGTAGATCAATGGTACAGCATAGAGGACATGGACAAAAAACCCAAATAAATACAATTTTCTCATACTAGACAAAGGTGCCAACAATATGCAATGGAGAAAAGATAGCCTCTTCAACAAATGGTGCTGGGAAAACTGGAAAACCATATGCAACAGAATGAAATTAAACCCCTATCCTCACCCTGCACAAAACTCGACTCAAAATGGATCAAGGACCTCGGAATCAGACCAGAGACCCTGCATCTTATAGAAGAAAAAGTAGGTCCAAATCTTCAACTTGTTGGCTTAGGATCAGACTTCCTTAACAGGACTCTCATAGCACAAGAAATAAAAGCAAGAATCAACAACTGGGATAGATTCAAACTAAAAAGCTTTCTCTCAGCAAAGGAAACTATCAGTAATGTGAAGAGAGAGCCTAGAGAGTGGGAGAATATCTTTGCCACTCGTAGTTCAGATAGAGCACTAATTTCCAGAAGCTATAAAGAACTCAAAAAACTCTACACCAAGAATACAAATAATCCAATCAACAAATGGGCTAAGGAAATGAACAGACACTTCACAGAAGAAGATGTACAAGCAATCAACAGATATATGAAAAATGTTCAACATCTCTAGTAATAAGAGAAATGCAAATCAAAACTACCCTAAGATTTCATCTCACCCTAATTAGAATGGCGATTATCAAGAACACAAGCAACAATAGGTGTTGGCAAGGATGTGGGGAAAAAGGTACACTCATACATTGCTGGTGGGTTTGCAAATTAGTGCAGCCACTCTGGAAAGCAGTATGGAGATTCCTCAGAAAGCTTGGAATGGAACCACCATTTGACCCAGCTCTCCCACTCCTTGGCCTATACCCAAAGGACTTAAAATCAGCATACTACAGAAGTACAGCCACATCAATGTTCATAGTTGCTCAATTCACCATAGCCAGATTGTGGAACCAACCTAGATGCCCTTCAGTTGATGAATGGATAAAGAAACTGTGGCATATATATACAATGGAATATTACTCTGCCATGAAGAATGATAAAATTATGGCATTTGCAGGCAAATGGATGAAATTGGAGGATATCATGCTAAGTGAGATAAGCCAATCTCAAAAAACTAAAGGACGAATGATCTCGCTGATAAGCAGATGAGGACATATAAGTGGGGGGTAGTAGGGGTTAGCGTTAGGGTTAGGGTTAGGGTTAGGTTTTGGGTAAGGGATAAGGAGGGTGGTAAGAATGGAGGAAGGAAGTACTGTATAGAGGGAAAAGAGGGGTGGGAGGGGTAGGGGGGAAGGGAAAAAATAACAGAATGAATCAAACAACATTGCCCTATGTAAATTTATGATTTTTAATTTAAAAAATAATGCTTTCAATAGAAAAAAACATTCATAGAGCTCATCCTCTAAACATTGACCCACCAACTATGCAGCTATCTCATACCCTGCACATTGATCCTCATGTACATTAGACACCTAGGGACACAGGCCTCAAGGAATTTAGAGAACATGCATACATAACAAATCCCTCATAACCAAACCTGAGAGACCTTCCAAATTTCAGGCACTTCTTTACCTGCACAAAGACCTCCAGATATCTCAGATTTATACCTTCATAAATGACAGAGACATTTCCAAATCTTACAACATAGATCCTTAAGGTCTTCAGAGACCTTACCTGGAAATTATAGATTCTCAAATACCTCAGATTCAAATCTTTGAACACAGACTCTCAAAGAGATCAGAGACCTCACACCCTGAACAGACATATCTAAACAACTCAGACAAAATCTTGGAACCCAAAACGTAGAAGATTTCAAGGACCTCACTCTGAATGCAGAGCAAAAAATTGCCTCTAATACCTCCAAAACACGGGATCAAAGTCTGAAATTTCAAAGATTTAACATCTTGATCACAGACTCCCAATTAGTTCAAACATTATAATGCAGACCCTGAAAAAATTCAGAGGCCTCATACCCTGAACACAGACCACCAATTTACCCTAGACTCAGATCTGTGGATTGACCATGAAATATTTCAGAGAATATGAACACACACCCCTATCACAGATTCACATTGTGGAAAATATGCCCTTGGAGAGGTCAGAGACCTCGCATGCTGAACATGAACTTCAAAACACCTCAGACGAAAAAAAATCAGAACAAGGACCTCCAAAATACTCATGGACCTCTGCTGGGTATGGTGGCACATAGCTGTAGTCCCACTGGCTTGGGAGGCTGAAGCAGATTGCAAGTTCAAAGCCAGCCTCAGCAACTTAGAAAGACCCTGCCTGAAAATTAAAAAAAAGGGCTGGGGATGTGGCTCAGTGGTTAAATGCCCTGGGTTTTATCCCTGGTACAAAACAGTCTTCATGGACCTCACTTCCTGAACACAGCCCCTCCAATACTTCGGATCCAAATATGGGACTCAAAACCTCTAAAATTAAAAAAAAAAAATACCTTGAAACCGGGCTCCTTAATCCCTGAGACTAAAATTTTAGAACAAAAACTGAAAACTTCAGATACCTCAATTCCTGAACCCAGACCCCCAAATAACTCAGGCTGAAACCTTGGCACACAGATCCTCTAAAAGCACAGAAACCTCACACCAGGGTTGTAGACCTCCAAATATGTGAAACTTAAACTTTTGGAACCAGACCCCATAGATTTCAGAGACCTCTCACTCTGAGCAGAGACGCCCCCCCTCCAAATGCCTCAGACTCAAACATTAAATCAGAGTTACCAAAAGCTTTGTGAGGCCTCATACCCTAACACAGCTATAATGACCATAGACTCAAACCACAAAATACAAATCCTTGAAGACTTCAGAAACCTCACACTGTTTACACAGATCATCAAATACATGAGAGTCAAAACCTGAGTCATAGCTGTCAAAGAGTTCAGAGACCTCACAGACTGAACACCCCTCAGAATCAAACCTCAGAACAGACACTTTCAAAATTTAAGCGACCTCATACCCTGATTATAGACCTCCAAGTAACTGCAACTGAATCCCTGGAAGACAGACCCTCTAAAATTTCACAGTTCTTATGCCCTTGAAACAGACCCCAGAATACTTCACATTCTAAACCTAGAACACAAATCTTCCAAAAGTTCAGTATCCTCATAAGTGAAATTAGACCCCCACATGCCTCAAACAGACCTCCATTGATTCCCAGAGGACTCACTAAATAGCAACATCTAAAAGTTTCAGAGTTAAACCTTGAGTCATAGATTCTAAAACAGTTAATAGACAGCACACCCTGTGTACATATTCCTAGTTGCCTCATATTCAAACACTGGGACAGATCTGGAAAAAATTCAGTAAACTCACCCTTTGAGCACAGACCCCAAACTATTTCAGAGTCAAATTTCCAAACATACATTTTCAAAGAGTTGAGAAACTTTACAGTCTGAACTCATCCAAAAAGCTCTGGATACACACAACTTCAGAGTTTAAGGCTATACCCACTTTGAACAAAGACCCCAAATACCTCACACTCAAACTTGGGGACACAGTATGGTAAAATTTCAAATATCCCATATTTAAATACAGACCCTTAAAGTATTCACAGAATTTACACCCTGAATGCTCAGTGTACATTCATCAGGTTTTTTAAACTTTGGGATACCTCAAAGAGTAAACACATCATTTTTCTTACATTTTTTCATATATTTCTGAATTATTTTATTTTGTTTAATTATGTTTTATAAAAATAATAAAAATTTCTGTTTTCTAACAAGTGAAAATTTGGTGGAAAATTTAAAGTAGATATTTTTTCTCCATGAACAGTTATTTTATGTGATTTCTATAATTTAGTGAGGCAAAATAATTTTAACCAGACTACCCCCACAAAAGAAAAGAATTTCAGAGACCTCACACCCTAATGTAGATAAATTTTTGAGGCCTGACACTCTCAACACTGATCCCACATAACTCAGACTCAAACCTAGGGGCCCATAAATGGCAAATAGCTAGGAAAAAGATGATTTGTTTCTTGAGTTATTCAAAATATGTTTGATGCTTAAAAGTAAAATTTATAACATTGCGTGATAGTGTTTTCAGTGTGTGTAGGTATAATAATATATAAGACAACTATAGCTTGAAGAAGGAAAGGTTAAGATATCTAAAGTGGCAAGTTTTCTACATTCCAATTGAAGTGATAAAATATTGACTCTAAGTGGAATGTGAAAAATTAAGTATGTATTTTATTATTCCTAAAGTGACTTGCTAAAATTCTATATGTAAAGTTATCATCAAAATCACAACAGAGTTGGGTGCAGTGGCATATGCCTGTAATACCAGTGGCTTGGGAGGTTGAGGCAAGAGGATCACAAATTCAAAGCCAGCCTCAGCAACTTAGTGAGGCCCTAAGCAACTCAGTGAGACTCTGTCTCTAAATAAAATACAAAACAGGGCTGGGGATGTGGCTCAGTGGTTAAGCGCCCCTGGATTGAACTCCTGGTACAAAAAAAAAAATCACAATAGATACATTAGACTGGAATACTGAAAATTTCAAATAACCCAAAAAAGTCAGGAAAGGTGAAACGAAGGCATGCAAAACAAAGAGAAAAAACAGAAAACTAGTAATAGAATTTTAGGTATAAATCCAAGTGTATCAAAATAAATTAAAAAAATAAATAAATAAATTTAAATGGTCTAAATGTCCCAATTCAAAGAGATTGTCAAGATGTACTAAAAGCCATGACATAAGTATATGCTGTCTGTAAATAAGGTCAACCCACATCATGGATTCGACCAACCCTGAATTGAAAATATTGAGAACAAAATTGTATGCAAACTGAACATGTACTAATGTTTCCCTTGTCAATATTCCATAAACAATACAGTATAACAACTATTTAATATTGTATTTACATTACAATAGGTATTGTAAATAATTTAGAGGTGATTTAAGGAATATAGGAGGATATGCATAGGTAAAATAAAAATGCTGCATCGTTATATGTAAGGAACATCCTCAGATTTTAGTTCTATGGGGGTGTAGGGGCATCTTGGGACCCACTAGAAGAATCCCTCATGGATACCCAGGGACAACTGTAAAATGGTATATGAAGGATAAAGTAAAAGGATGACCAGTTTCAGTGTTTGATATAGAGAGCTGGAAAGAATAGCATTTTTATCCCTGCAAGAAAAAAGCTAGAAAGAATGGCAAATTAGTTTCTTGAAACAATCACTGAAATAAGTTTTCTGGGAAAATGATTAACCTGAAATCTAAAGAGACAGCTACAGGGAGACACAGCACTTGGATATTTGATTACCTGGGATGAATGTTGATGCTTTGTGTGCCAGTAAGAAAAAAGATATCAGGTAGAAATTTTTCATAAATTGCCAAAGGTCTGAGTGTGGGTTGTGTGAGTGTGAAGTCCTGGGGGCCCACAGACATGCCAGTTTTTCCTCTAGTGATCCAACCAGGTACTGAGAGGGAAGTTGGGAGAATCCTGAGAAGACAGAGGAAGGGAGACAACACACTTTTGAAATTACAACCAGACCAATCTCCTGAATTTCCTATACAAAACCAAACCATTAATTCTTAGACTGAAGATCAGTGAAAGTTGTTGCCTGAGGTCTTTGGTGGAAACCCACTATGACTGGGAGAAAATATGAAAGACACCAATGAAACTTTTCCCACATGCTTCTTGTCTAGTACAGTAGAATCCTAGGAATGCCTGCAGATTATGCCCTTTTGTTCTTTAAAAGAGATGAAGAAAATGGGTCTGGGGGGAGTTTGGCAGACACAGATTTCTCCCCTTGTCAGTACCTTGGAATAACTTTCTCTAGATTTTCTGTGTGAGCCTAGTGGTATTTTTGGAGGAAATGTCTGCAAGTAGGTGGGGACCCCATATGACTGAGTCCTCTGGGAGTGTCATGTTGTCATTCTAGCCCACCCTTAGTACCAGGACTCAATCAATTGAAATTCATTACTTAACCTTTATGCCAGTTTCTGGTCCCTAGTGAGCAAATTCCTAAGTCCTGTTTTTCTGGAGGTGCCTTTCTTCAGATTTTGGAATGGCATTTACCCTCCAATCTCAGTTTTCTGATGAGACCAAGAAATTCCAACATTTTGCAGTTTATACATAGCTTTTTTTTTGATGGAATAAACTCAACATTTTTCTAGCTTTCCATCTCTGAGTTGAATTTCTGGGACATATGGTTTGTGTATATTTAACTTTATAGGAAACTGCCAAACTGTTTTCCAGAATGACTTTACAATTTGGCATTCATGCCAGCAACATATGAGTGATCCAGTAGTTCTATATCTTCACCTGTACTTGATATCACATTTTTTTTCTTTTAGTCATTCAAAAAGGAGTGTAATGGGATTTCTTGTTGTAATTTGTATTTCCCCAATGACCAGTGATGCTATGAACCTTTTCATGTGCCAATTTTCCATCTGTATATCATCTTTTTTTTAGTGACCATGACTTTTGCCAATTTATGAGTTGGGTTTTGTGTTTTCTTGTTATTGAGTTTGGAGGGTTCATTATATTTCCTGGATAAGAAGTCCTTTGTCAGATATATGAATTGCAAGGATTTTATCCCAATCTATAGTCTTTTTATGTTACTACAGTTGGCCTTCCATATCTGTAGATTATGAACCTGTAGATTCAACCAACTATGGATATGAGCTATTTGGAAAAATTGTGTCTGTACTGAACACATGTAGATATTTTTATTGTCATTATTCCCTAAAATGCAACTATGCGCTTAGTAGTTAAAATGTATTGGGTAGTATAAGCAATCCAGAAATGATTTAAAGTATCTGGGAGGATGTGTGCAGGTCATATATTGTTGGAAGCCATTTGTGAACTGTGTATGAGCTGGGCAATGGTCAAGCCATTAAGGCAAGGAAATCACACTTTTGGGAACTCCTGGGTGAAATTCCCCAGTTCAAGAAAGCCCAGATCATGTTGGCACCCTGACCTAGCTCACAGTTCCAAGTTCAAACACAGCCACTGGAGAAGGGTGTAACCTGCCAAGAACCAAACAACCTGTTTACCCCCACTCCTATCCTGTTTTTTGTGAAGAAGCTCTATACTAATCCCCTTTGGTCTGTACCCATATAAGTAAAGCAAGCGTGGGCTTCTTCTTTGTTAGAAGTTATACCCTTCTGGTTGGCTCAACCCATCCCTGCCCCGATCTTTAAAATATATATTTCTGGGTTTCTCTGTTTTTTTTCATGATACTACTTTTCACAGCTTTTGTTTCACAGCCAGCCCATCCCTCCCACCATTACCTACTCCCTTGCCCACACAGGTGGGAATATATAAATACCCTGCCATTTTCTATAAGGGACTTGGGTATCTGCAGAATGTTAGAAGCAAATTACAAGGGAATAAACCTTAATTTATATAAGAAATAGAAAGTTTAGATAAAAGATGTTCACACACACACAACAAAATCCCCCCCCAAAACAAACAAACAAACAAAAACCCACCAAGAACAGATAGCATCACTGGTGAATACTACCAAATACTTAAGGAAAAAAAAGGAATAACAATTTTAAACAGAATTTTCCAAGATGTTGAAGAGGAGAAATACTTTCTTACTCTTCCTATGAGGATTCAATTTCTTTGATTTCATAATCAGATAAAGATATTAATAGAAAAGGAAAGTACAGATGACTATCCATCATAAATATGGATGCAAAAATTCTAAAAAACTTTTTAACCAATTCAACAATATATAAAAAGCATAATGCATCAAGACTGACTGAACTTTATCTCAGGAATGAAGTGGGTTTAGTATCTGAAAATCAATCAATAAAATTCACCATACTAGCAATCTAAAAAATAAAAAAATATATGTAGTAATTTTAAAAACAAATATAGAATGCTGAGTGCTTTTTCTGTAATATGAGGAACAAGACGAAATGCATCCAAGTTAGAAATGAAGAAGATTGCATGTTCACAAATGACACAATTGTTTACATAGAAAATATGATGGACCTAATTAAAATGATTAAAAGCCATGAAAACCAACAAGTGAGTTTGCCAAAGTTGCAGAATACAAGCTCAATATAAATAAATAAATTGTATTTCTTTTTTTTTTAAAGATGGCAGGATTTTTGTTTTTATATTTTTTAGTTGTAGATGGACAAAATACCTTCATTTTATTTTTTTGTATGTGGTGCTTAGGATTGAACCCAGTGCATCATGCATGCTAGATAAGCATTCTACCATTGAGCTACAACCCCCAGCCCAATAAACTGTATTTCTATCTACTAGCAAAAATTGAAAATTGAAATTAAAATTACCATTTACAATAGCATAAAACATGAAAACACAAATCTGATGGAAGAAGCAAAAGAGCTATACACTGAAAACTATGAAATATTGCTTAGAGAAACTAAGACCAAAATAAACAGGGATATATATCATTTATGGATATGAAGATTCCATATTGTTAAGATGTTAATTCTCTCCAAATAGGTCTATAAATTTAAAGCATTCTCAATAAAAATTCCAGAAGGCTTTTTTTTAGTAGAAATACACAAGATGATTCTACAATTTATATGGAAATGCAAAGGACCAAGATTAGCCAAAATAAGGTTTCAAGAATTATTATAAAACTATATTACAATATAGTTGCAATAGTGTGGCATTGGAATAACTATAGACAAATGGATTAGTGGAACAGCATTGAGAGTTCAAATTAAACCTTTACATATAGTGATGACTGGGTTTTTTTATTTTTTTGGTGAACATATTTATTCCTTTGATACCACTTTTCTAATTAAAGATAAACTTTTGTTATACATTTTTACCAAACTGTAGTATGCCTGCCTTCTTTCTGGTATTCTCTTTAGGTGTCATGGTATTATTGATCTAGGTATTCGAATCATACTTCCATTCCTTATTCAAGATATATTACTAACACAGATTCCTTATCTGAACCTGCATCTTAAACTGGTGGGAAGGTTTGTGATAGCATAGATAATATACCTAGTTCAATCCAGCACATGGGTGCTTAAGAAATGGTAGCTTTCATTGACAATATTTTCCTCATCAAAATATATGGCAAAATTCCTATGGGTATACATGCAAATGGAAATTAATTTAGAAATAATCTTCCCTCCATAATAACTAGGACCAGGAACAAAAAATTCATACCATTGAATGAAATATCTAACATTGACTGTGGTACAACTTGTTGACAAAGGTATACAGGTAGAGACATAAGAACCATCAAAGGATAGCATGACCAAGGTACCCTCACCAATTAACTGACTACCAGGGCACATGTGCATAAGAGGAAACTTGGTCATGAGAAAGAAGTACAAAGCCAGATGAATGTTGTAGCATAGATGAGATTCCTACATCCCATCAGTGATAAATGAGATGACAGGCACAGTTATATAATAGGGCTTGGTTGTCACAAAAAGGCAAACCTGGTGAGTTCTGTATATGGAAGGGGAAAGGGCAATACCTTGCAGTGGTGGAGCTTCCAAGGACAGAAACTTCTTTCCTCCCTGCTTCACCCAGAGGCACTGATACTAAGGAATACCTGTCTGAATATATGTGACTGTGTGTGCAGCAAC
Source organism: Sciurus vulgaris (assembly GCF_902686455.1). Classification (NCBI taxonomy): domain Eukaryota; kingdom Metazoa; phylum Chordata; class Mammalia; order Rodentia; family Sciuridae; genus Sciurus; species Sciurus vulgaris. The sequence goes on along the minus strand of NC_136471.1, from coordinate 94,755,164 downwards.
AAAGTATGCATAAATAGTATTTGAAGGAGTTTGCAGATTGTTTGTGTCAAAGTTTAAAGTGACATGTTGTCAATCAGATTCAGAGAAACTCTTGCAATCAGGAAAACTTTCTTCATGTTTACCAGGCAATGATTAGAAAAACGATTTCAAAGATTCTTTATAGTATTCACAATCTACTCATTCATTTATTATTACCTACTATTGGTCAAAGGACACCAAATAAAAGATTACCCTCTGACCCACAGCCTTAATCTCCAGTCTGGTGGCCTCTATAGTTTGCCAGCATGCTTCTATGACTTAGCTCATTTTGTTCCTTCTGCCAATCCTGCATCCTGGACATCTGCACCACCTCTTGTGGAAGATGCTCATGGGATTGCTTAGTCCCTCCTTGAGCTAAGGAGTTCAAGGGAGTTAGTGGACCTAGGAGGCATCACAATGTAAATAAACTAGAAAGACAATGGAATCAGAGAAACACAGGTTTAATTCCCAGAATACATTGCCAGATGGTATTGACATTGGACAAGTTGTAATTACCCTCTAGCCCCTATTTCATCAGGTGAGGATTTTTTCCCCCTGGAGAAGCAATTAAAAAATTGCTCAGGGAATGATCCCTGAGAATGTTGCCATAACATGAATGATAAAGTTAAAGTGTTATACACACACACACACACACACACACACACACACACACACACACACACACATATATATGAAAATATATGCAATAAGATGACAAATAGAATAGAGGTTTTTAATGAATGCTGGAATTCCAGGGTCATTTCTTAATTCTTCTCTTTCTAATTTTATGGATTTACTTTTCTCAGCCTAAATTATTTGAACAATAATGTTCAACTTTATTTTCTATCAAAAATGCAATTTTGAAAAAAATTAAAAAAAATAAAAAATGCAGATTTGAATGCTACTGCAGTATTTCCCCCCTTCAAATAGTCAAAAAATAATGAATGTTATTTTTTTTAATTGCAAGGGTAGAAGAGAATGAAGCTTCTTGTACACCCTACTGGACTTGTACCCAAAATGGTTTCTCATATCATAGAGTCATCTAGCAATATACATTAAAACATTTTAACTGCTCACGTTTTTCCATCTAGCAATCCAATTTCCAGAAATAATTCCTAAGACAATGTCAGAAAAGTGTGCTACAGTGCAAGTACAAGATGTTCATTCTAATATTACCTATAATGGCCAAAAAAAAAAAACCCGTGAATAATCAATGTACAGGCACTCACACGTGTTTAAAACAAACATAGGCTCATTTACAGCTTTGTTGTAGCACTTAATGTCAGTTGACACCATTCTATCTATGTATTTGTTAATTTATAAAATTCCTGAATGGATGCAAAAATCAGATTGTCTATTTTATTGCAATTCATATGAGCAAATAAATGACCAAACACCCAGACACTTCAAGTTCACTCTTGTACTTGTTGTGTACCTACTGCTGTCCACCTGAAGGATGACTCCCAGAAGGAAGAGTGCATGAAAAGGATGCTTAGTGCATAACTAATTGAGAGATATTGCTAGGAGTTTCTTATAAACCTACTTCTTCCTCTAAAGAGGTGGGGATGAGTGCACAAGCTATTAGGGATCAACACAGGCACCTCTCATACATCTCGGTTGCAGAGACAACTTTACCATCATGGAAGGACTCATAACCAGTACATTCCACCACTACCAACTCAGGATACTGTGTGTAGCTCCTCTGGGAAACTGTGGCATGATGCCCATAAAGCTGCCCAGAATATTATCTCTGCCCGCAATGGTGCTGCCAAGGATGAGGGCAAGGTCATCTTTGAGCTCAATATTAAGCTTGCTGGCATGGCCTCCTATGTGTCCACCTTCAATGTGTCAGTCATGGATCTGACCTGCTGCCTGGAGAAAGCTGCCAAATATGATCACATCAAGAATGTGATGAAGCAAACATCAGAGGACCCCCTAAAGGGCATCCTGAGCTACAAGGAGAAACAGGTTGTCTCACTGCAACTTTCACAATGACATTGACTCTTCTACCTTCAATGCTGGAGCTGGCATTGCCTTCAACTGCCACTATGTAAAGTTCATTTCCTGATATGAACTTGAATTCATATTGGCTACAGCAAAATGGTCTGCATGCTTCCAAGGAATAAGAGCCCGTGGACCACCAGCCCCAGTTAGATCAGTTAGGAAAAGGTCCTCAGTTGTTGGGAAGTCTCTGCTGCAACTCACTCAAGACATTTAGAATCTCCCTTTCTTCTCAGTTTCCATCCAGCCCTGCTGAAGAAGGTGAGGTACTTAGGGAGACCTACTTGGTCACATATCATCAATAAAGTCCTCTGCATCCAGGAAAAAAAAATTTAAAAACTGTGTAAGAGGAAGGGTGATGATGTAGTAGCACTGGTGAATTTTCCAGTGTATTTTTCTTGGGGAACATACTGCACACACCCAATAGTGCATAACCAGCTATCTCAGATTAATAAATTATATTGGGCAGCACTGCTGTGACAGGAAACATTATTCAGCAATGGTTTGATGGCTAGCCATATTTAATTTTCAAATGTGTCATAATTTACTTATATAGCAAGTTCATGACCATGCTATTATAGATTAGGCTGCTTTGGAAGTCCCAGGCATCTGAATATTAGTTCACATTCAAGACCATTTGTGTAATATAAGGTCCTAGAAGTAAAAATGCTGGGTACCAAGATTCGTGCAATTCTTAACACTCATTTAGATTTAACAATTTTACTATTCTGATTTACCAATCCTTTTCTTTACATTTTTTCTAGATTCCTGTCATGCTTAAAATGTCTTTGTGCTCTCACAGAGGCTAAAGACTTTCCTACATCTCTAGGGAGACTGAAGATTCATCTCCCCACCCCCTTCTCTTTTATTTGGTCTTGGGGATGGAAAGAAGAGGCACTTTCACACTGTAAAGACTCCTCTTGAGGGCCACTGTAGCAGTGGAACTGGGAAAAATTGGAGGGTAAATCAACAGGTGAAAAGCAGCACGGTAGGATGTGGGGGAAAAGGTACACTCATACATTGCTGGTGGGACTGCAAATTGGTACAACCACTCTGGAAAGCAGTATGGATATTCCTGAGAAAACTTGGAATGGAAACACCATTTGACTCAGTTATCTCACTCCTCAGTATATACACAAAGGACTTAAAATGAGCACACTATAGTGACATGGCCACATCAATGTTTATTGCAGATCAATTCACAATAGCTAAGCTATGTAACCAACCCAGGTGTTCTTCAATGGATGGATAAAGAAAATATGGCACATATACACAATGGAATATTACTCAGCCATAAAGAAGAATGAAATTATGGCATTTGCTGGTAAATGAATGGAAGTGGAGAGTTCCATGCAAAGTGAAATAAGCCAATCCCCCAAAACCAAAGGCCAAATGTTCTCTCTGATATGCAGATGCTGATGCACAATGGACGGGGAGTGGAGATTCCCTGGATTGGATGGGGGAGTGAGCGGAAGGGAGGAGGGATGGGAATGGGAAAGAGTAGAATCAGTGGGACATAACTTTCCTATGTTCACATATGAATACACGACCAGTGTAGCTCCACATCATGTACAACCACAAAAAATGGGAAGGTGTACTTCATGTATGTATGCCATGTCAAACTAAATTCTGTCATATATAACTAAAAAGAACTAATAAAATATTTAAAAAGAGGTAGCACCAGCATGGGGAAATTTGCAGTCATAGAACAAAAACTGGCGAGAGAGAAGGAAAAGCTTCTATTCTACCCCCTACCCTGGGAAGGACACACCCATGTCCAGGTGAGAAGGACTTCCACGTGTTAGGAAAGAACTGAAAGATAGCTCAGGAGACATACACCACTGCACATGCACCAGGGATATTGCTAACAGGTTTGAGATTGGCAGATGGAGTGGCCTAGGAGAATTGGGATTGGCTAGTGCACTTAACTCCATAGATTCTGCATTTCGGCTGTAACCACCATATATTATTCTTTCTTTACTTTGTGAGAGACTGCTGTCACCTGGCAACCTGGACAGATGTGAGTGAATTAGTCAGGGGGCTTAGGGAAAGTTGGACAGTGCGGACCATGGCCTCGGAGGGCTTAAGATCTTTATCCTTCTTTTCATACTAGCCTATGTAGCCGTGAGCCTTATGGTGGAGGGACCAGGACAGGGGAGGAGGATGGGTTAAGAAGGAGAGGGGTCAGGTGAAGGTGGGCTAAGTGTTAAGTGTGCATTTGGAGGTATCTGAGGCTTAGATAGACCTGAAACAGCTGAGAAAAGAAAAATTCTCGAGTCCTCATTGGCGACCTAAGGGTGGGCATATAGGGGGAGCCACAGTCTGCGTGGGAGGTGCCAGTCTCTGTGCGCATGCTTGTGCGCATGCTCACTGTGCACATTCCCTCGAACCGTGTGTGGTGAACGTGGAGTTCTTCGTGGGTGGTTTGATTTCCCTGGTTGGAATTTTGACGGTAGGTCCCCAGATTAATCCTCCAGCAGACTTAATTGTGAGTGTGAAGACTAGGCAGAGGGCTTCAGTGGGTCGGGCAGTGCAGCCTGCTGCCTGGAAGTTGGAAAAACCTCGAGGGAGTTTTTTTTTTTTTTCCTTCTAGACTGCACTGCTGCTGTGGGCATTGTCTGGCAGATCAGGAGAAGGGAGGAGGTGGCCCAAGGTGAGGAGGGGTTAGGTGAAAACTGGGCGAGTGTTGCGTTGCTGTTGGAGGTGTCTTGAGTCTTGAGGGGCCTGGAACAGCCGAGAGAGAGCAGATTCCCGAGTGGGGTCCGGGGTGGGGGATGGGAGGGTGGGGGCGGGGCCTGGGAGCTGCAGACCACGAGGCCTGTGCGGGCCTTGCACATGCGCACTGTGTGCCTTCTTGACTCGTGTGCGCCGCGTGGTGTGTTTGGAGTTGTGCTTGTGCGGGTGTTATTCCCGAGGTCTTGCTTTGTTCTTACCTGGTGGAATTTAACTGGTAGGTCTCAAAAGCTTAAGGGTTAGTGAGGAGCCACTAGGCGTCAGTTAGGTCGGGCAATGCGGTGTATGACCTCGGAGGAAGCAGGACCGCGTGGTTGATATGTATTGTTCTTACAGATGGTGCAGCTGCCATCTCAGGTCTTGTGGCGGGAAGAGACATGGGAGGAAGGTGGGCTGAGAGGAGGAGGAACTCATTTGACATGGGATGAAACTTTGAGGGTTCTTTTGTCCGTTTTTGGTACTGGGAATTGAACCCCATTGGCAATGAACCATTGAGCCACATCCTGGCCCTTTTTATTTTTCATTTAGAGACAGGGTCTCCCAAAGTTGCTCAGGGCCTCACTAAATTGCGGAGGCTGGCTTCGAACTCGCGATTCTACTGCCTCTGCCTCTGGAACTGCTGGGCTTACAGGCGTGGACCACAGCACCCGGGTAATTTTTTTTTTTTGATACCTCCATGAGTGCGGAGGTACCTGAAAATGCATTAAAGGCTCAGGTGGTGAAGCAAAGCTGGTCCTAGCTTTGTGTTACAAAATCCCTTTATTAAGGAATCCAGTTATGAGTTAAATCTCTTTAGTAAAGCCCTCTTTTTAAAAATCTAGTGCTTAAGGATTATCTGTCTGCCAAATTCACTGTAAGAGAATCAAAGGTATTTGGCAGATAGCTTTATTTAATGTGTCTGGAAAACAGGCATAAGTTTTTTAACCCAGAACTATTTTGGAAATACCACCAAATGAAAAAAAAAATTGCAGTCAGGAGTTGGCTGTAGAACTATTCAAGTATAATTAAGTTTTTTGTTGTTGTTACAGTCTTTGGTTTATGATTTCTACTTTCAGTGTGAACTATGAGTGCACGAGTAAGATCTAGATCAAGAGGAAGAAGAGATGGTAAAGAAACTTCCAATTCAATTAGACCTGTGATTGTGAGTGTTTTTTTTAACATTTTATTTCAATTGGTAGAGATTTATTTTTGTGAAAAAAGATCAAAAAACCAGTGTAGATCTGAACTGGCACAGATCTGTTGTATAAAGGACATTCCCACTGAAAATTGCTGGAAACTGAATCTCATGAATAAGACATTGAGCAAAGAGCCTCATATTCTAATGTTGTCTGGCTTTGTATATAATGAATCTGGAATAGTCCCTATGATTGCCTAGTCATACTAATTGATAAACAAATAGCTCATCCACAAGACTGAGATCCTAATTAGAATAAGATATATTCAGTGCTTATATAAATATATCAAAATAGATTCTACTGTCATGTATAACTAAAAAGAACAAATAGAAAATTAAAAATAGCCAAAAGATTAAAATGTATTCCAGAATTATTGGTGTTTGCAGTTAACACCTTTCTTAGATTACTTTCTAGATCGCATTAGATAGCAAGAGTAATTTTTTTGTTGTGGTGGTGCTGAGTATACAACCCAGGCCCTCCTGCATGCTAGGCAAGTGCTGTGCCACTGACCTATATTCTCAGACCTTGATTGACTAGTTTGTTTTTTTTGTTTGTTTTGGTACCAGGGATTGAACCCTGGGATACTGAAACAGTAAGCGGCATTCCCAGCCCTTTTTATTTTTATTTTTTTAAACTTTGAGACAGGTTCTTGCTAAGTTTGTTGAGATTGGCTTTGAACTTGCAAACCTCCTACCTCAGCCTATGGGATTATAGGCATGGACACCCACTTCCAGTTTATATTAACATTCTTAAGAGTGCTTACAAGGAAGAGGATAGGACAAACCTCTTCATATTTGTTTGTGACTCGTTATTTCATACAGTATGTATATTTGTGCCTTATTTTGTTATTGTATTAATAAAATGTTCTTTATTTGCACTTGTGTTTCCTAAAGGCTATAAAGAAGAGTGATGAAAAATCTGAAGAGAAACCACCACCAACTAAGAGTCAGGATATTGAAACTGGACAAGAAGAAGAAGAAGGAATAGTTGTGGTTGAAATTGAAGAAGGTATGAAGTAATATTTTCTATTTCCAGTTATATTAGTAACAGGAATAAAAAAGCATTCCCTGTAACTGAATGGAAACCTGTTTGGTAAGAAATGTTGTAGTTTTCAGCTGACCATAGTCCCCCACTATGACAAATTTTCTCTCAGCATTTTACCTATCATACATCAGAAGAGCTATTTGGCATGTTGAAAAATACATGAACAAATCAAGAGATACAGTAAAGTTAGACACACTTACACATGGTTTCACTTAGCTAGTGTTCTTCTTGGGATGTTATTTTCTCAGCTTAAGTCATTGCATCAAAAGCTTGAACAAACCTACATGTTTTATGGTTTACTCTTTGCAGTTTTTGGAAAATTCCATAATACGAAGAAAAATGTGAAATTCTTTCCTAGTTCCTGATAAAGTCTTCAATGTGTTGTTCTTTCTGAACTGTAATGTAGTTGTCACATAATTCTTTAATTTTTTCATTAGAAAATACTTTAAAAATGCATAAAAGTCATAAGGAAGTACAGGGAACTCCTGTATACTATTTGCCTTGATTAACCAATTGCTAACATTTTGCCACCCATTGCCCTCTTTTTACGTGTTAATATGTATATTATTGCTAAATCATTTGAGAATAAGTTTCAAATACCACAACCCTTTGCTCCCTAAAAACTTCAGTATTCATCATCTAAAAATGGGAATATTCTCTTTAATAATCCCAGTACAATTATCAAATTCAAGAAATTTTAATATTGATAAAGCATGATCTTATATAGTCTACTACAGTTTTGTTAGTTGACCTAATAACATTATTTATAGCACATTTTTCCTTCCTGATCAGTTTCCAATCATAGCTACCCATCACATTTAGTTTTCATACTTCTTTGGTCTCCTTTAACTTGGAAGTGTCCCTCAGTCTTTGTCTTTCACAACATTGAGTACCATTTTCACAACATTGATTAATATTTTGTAAAATATTTCTAAATTCTGGTTTGTTCCATATACTTTTCTTAAAGATCTTTTTGCTCCTTTATTGAAACCTGCTGAGTGCCAGATAATGTGCTAGATGTTGCAAATATAAATACTAATGAGAGAATTATTTTGTTCTTGACTCAGATCTATTCAGAGAAATTCATGTAAACAAATAACTGATCTAATGAGATAATTGCAATAGTATAAGTGGTATGTAGGGTTTAATAGTGACAAATTGTTTTAAACAGTCTTAGAAAATAAATGCTTCATAGTGGAAGTTATATTTGAGAAAGCCAATTTCCTCATTTTCAAACAGAAAACTCCAATACTCACTGCATTCTTATGCATCACATTTGTTACAATACTAGCCTACAGAGCTTTATTTAATGACAATAATTTTTGGTTTACTGCTTACTGTAAGCTCAGGGGCATGGCTAGTGGCCAAATAAAATCAGACAGAGAGCAGCTGAAGCAAGCTTTATTGGAATTTGGCTCTCGGGAGAAATTCCCAGCCTCCCCCCCCCCAGGTCAGGTAGGGAGCCGGAGAAAATCGCATGTGGCTGGCTCTGGCTGCCCAGGGTCTTTGTAGGCTGGAATGGGCGGGGTCCTGCTGAGTGACAGGTGGAGGTAAAGGTCAGTGGAGTTTTCCTGCCTGTTTAATTAGTTGCCATGGGGTGCGCTGCCCTTTGCCTCAGTTGCTGTGCTCTCCGTCATATATTCCCCCAATTTCCGACCTAACATCCCGAACTTTTTGGTGATATAGGGTGCCAGAGTCCATCTGGCTACTTCCTGCATGTTAGGGGGCATTGTGGGGAAAGAAAGGTTCGAGTTTTAGTGTGGGGAAAGAAAGGTTCGAGTTTTAGGTCGGTGGAGAGGTGGCTATAAGAGTGTAGGAGCATCTGGTTGTATGTCACCCTGGCAGCCTCACTCATGTGGTTCCGGGCAAACCTGAGAAGACAGGGAGCAATCATTAGCAGAAATCCTATCACAAATAGGAGAGTAAGGGTAGGGGTCAGCTAGGTGACAAGAGTGGAGTTCAGCCATCCTGGCCAGGGGTCATTTGATTCTTCTTGCATCAGCCTTTCATTTAGACGTCTGAGAGTTTCAATGTTTTTTTCCCATTAGACCGGTTTCATTGATGCAGCAACAACATTCTTCTCTTGGGAAGAGGCATGTTCCCCCTTTGTCTGCCATCAGATCCAGTGCCTCGACGGTTCTGCAAGGAAACTTGAGCAATAAATATTATTCATCTTTGAAGGGATGTCGGGGGCAGCAGATGCCTCTACTGCCTGTTGGAGTTGCTGCTCTAGCTTTTGGGGGGCAGTGACTGCATAACCAAGTCCTCTTGTTGGTATAATCTGTGTTTAGTAGAGATCTCTATAATTCTGTGACCTAGGGCTAGATAATCATACTAGCAAGCATAGATTAAGCCTACATATGTAACTTAGGAGGATCTGTAGGCCTTAAACTGACTAAAAACTCCTGATTCTGGCAGTTTCTCTTGATAGTTAGCAGGTATATCTGCCTAAGAATCTCTCTTGTAGCTTCCAGTATTTACTGTAGGGGGGTTAACACAAGTGTACATCTTAGGTTGTATTTAACTATTGTTTCTTTTAAATGCCCAAGAATGGCTATATTTCAGTTTTAACTGTTTTGCTAGGTGTTTAAGACCAAGCTGGTTAAATTGACCTGTTCCTATCTGTTAAGAGTCAGCTGAATTCCCACAGGGGTCACTTGTAGGGAACTTAAGAGCAGCTTCTTATCTCCGTTAGTGCCATCCATCAGGCAGAGTCTCCTCGATGAAGTGGCTTCCCTTGGAAGCATCAGTGATGTCTCCCTTTTCCAATGACTGTCCTCTGTAGCAGGTGCATTGATTGGCTTTTCATCCTTCAGTGGTCTCATAAATCTCCCTGATCGGGAGGTTGTGTGGCCCAGAGTTGCAAAGCTCCTTAGAGAAGTTCTCTTGTTCCCTGGGTTCAGGCTGACTCTTAGGGCAAGAGCCAAATACTGGCTTTTCTTGGCCTCTGTATTTAATCTCAGTCTCTTAAGTTTGATCTTAAACATCCAGCAAGTTAGTCTCACTGGTCATAAAGTAAGAGTGCTGGGCTTTAACTTTACTGTCTATAATTTTACAGTTATTTACCCCCATTTCAAGTTAATTTACAGTGTTTGCTCTTGAAGCAGTACTTCTGCAAAAAATTAATCAGGCAACAGAGTTTACAAGGAAAACATAAAATGGAATCACCAATAGTAAAACATTCAGTTTGTGCAATAGCTATCTAGAATTTTGGCTTGAGTTATTCATTATATCCCCTGTTTGAGATCATAGTAATCTTTACAACAAACATCAAACTTTTGAACACAACTTTAAATGCATTAAAGTCTGGCTTATTTTGCAGCCATTCTAACATGCAGCAGGGTGGGGGGCAGAGCCTTATTTCAGGTAAGGTAGGGCTCTTCACAAATCTTAGGTAAAATGTTCTAATTCTGAAGCTGATTTTTGCCTCTTTTGCCATAACCAGCATGACCAAATTTTCAAGTTCAGTGAGGGGCAAAGGAGGATTAGAAAATATTTATAAACACAGATTTTGAAGATTAAGCTGAGATCAGATGGAGCTCTGTTCTCTGATGGAAATGCAGATCTAAAGAGTTACATCAGCAATCTTCATTTATATATGTCTTATTATCAGGTTAAAGATTATGTAAGCATTATTCTTTGTTTTCAGGAAAGTTACAGAGACTAGGATATCTATGTAACTTCTTTATAGCTGCAAAGTGCAATGTTAGGAGCTCTGTGTAGCTCTCAAGAAAGTCCACTGTCCAAAGTTACTGTAGGTGGGCAGGAACCAGAGAAGGAAGCTGATGAAACACTGGTTATCTAGCAAAATAATTCCTTCCTGCTCAAGAGCTGTGTGCCTGAGATCAATGACAGAGCTGATAGGACTCCTGCACAGAGCTTCCCCAGAAAGGGTACTGCCACAGCAATTAGGCATCTTGTGCTCCTGCACAGGAACACTCCCAGGCACCAGGCATGCCACAGTCATGAGGTCAGAGACCCCAATCTCAGTCACTGTTGCCCCATTTTTTTGTTATTGCGCATCACACTCTTTCTTAAATGTCATTTTAAGAAGTTTATAAAGAATAAAACTTAACAGACACAATGTCAAGAGTACATTAGTATTTGACCTTAGGAAAAACCTTAAATAGCTTTAACTGATTGTCTCACATACATATAACTAACTTAGTTACATGCAAACTTGTTGAAATTTGCCCTTTACTTACACACAGACTTTCTTAGCGCTTACTTAAACTCTTATGTATTTTATCACACAAAGACTTTCTCACCCAGAAACATTTTATTTTCCCTTCTACTGAATACATTCCCATACTTAGAACCTTATGTTTTTCTTTCCTATCTGGTGACCCTTTGTGGTGAAAAATCCATGCTCCTTCCAAATAGTCAAATGTGAGTGAACAATCAAGAAGGCATATTTGGAATCTGTGTAGATATTAACCTGTTTACCTTCGGACAGAATTAGAGCCCTAATCTGAGCAAAGAGTTCAGCCTTTTGGGAAGTGGTCCCTTCTGGAAGGCAATTGGCTTCCAGAGCTGAGGCGGTGGTGACTGCTGTGTAAGTGGCTCTAGGGCATCCATCTGTACCCAGCACAGAACTGCCATCTACAAAAATGGTTAGGTCAGGTGGGGGAGTGGGTAATTGAGGAGGTCTTCACGAGGTGAACATAGGGCCTCTAGCACCTGTGGGAGTGGAAGGGATTTATGGCTTAAGAGGTCCTGTAGTCGATGGGTGGAAAATACAGTTATTGGTTGGAGTAGGGTGAGTTTTAGAGGTTCCTTAGTTGATTCAGCTGCTGCAGTCAGTGCTCAGAGACATGGTAGCCACCCACAAATGGCAGAATCAAGCTGCCTGGAGAGATATGCCACCAGTCTGTAGGAAGGTCTGGTTGGTTGTGCAAGGAGACCAGTGGCAACGCCCTGTAAATTAATAAGATGTTTCCCAGAAACACATTTGAGTAATCCCACACATATCAAATCCTTATTTTACTGTAAAAAACCAAGATATCGGATAGGTATATTGAACAGTATTTGTGGTCTCTTTTCTGTTGGAGACAAGTTCTAGAAACAAATGATTAATATCAATTAACATTTTTTAACTTGACCACCTGGAGACATGTGAGGTAAGTCATGATATGTACATGATTTTTGGACACAAAATAGACAACACAATATACACATAACACAAAAACAAAGACCTTGTAGTTTTTATAGGTGAGATTTTCATTGCAATGTAACAGATACTCAAAAACTCGAGTTCAATAAAAATAGTACTGATCAAAACATCAATGTTATGAGCTCAAAAAATATAGAATTTAAGAACAAAAACAAAACAAGAGTTCTGGAAAAGTGACACAGCCGTTAATTATTACTGTGTTGGAGTTCTAGTAAAAGGCTTTTTTTTTTTTTTTTTTTTTTTTTTTGCACCTATGGGAGAGTCATGTCTGTTAGGTGGACTTGGTCAACAAGATGTTGTGGTGCCTATTGGATGCAGGGTCATATTGGGTGAGAGTGGGAGAAAGACATACTAATTGAGATCGTAAGTCTGGGAAAGATATCTAAATTCCTTAATATAAGTAGAGGAGTTAGCAGAGAAAGACCCTAAACGTTTCTCATCTGGGAAAGATCCCGGGGTGAGAATGGAACTTGGATTCCCACAACACCCTCTGCACCAGCCACCTCAGGAGGAGAAAGAGCTCTGGGTTAGGCGGTGGGAGGGTCTGAAGAGATCGTGTGCAAGTGCTAACAGGGGAGGAGGGAATGAAGTGGGTGGAGGGACGTTCTGGAGGAGAAGGAAGGGAGGTGGGAGGCTCTGAGGAGGAAGAGGAGGAGGAGCTGCATCTGCAGGAGAAGGAGGGGGCAGGTGTGTAGGAGGAGAACAGGAAGAGAAGGGGGAATTCTGGCCAGGGCATGGAGGGGGTGGGATTTGGGTCCAGCCCAGAGAGGAGAACTTGGGTGGTGGAACAGGTGGAAAAAAGGGTGGGGTGAGAGCCAAATTCCAAAAAGAAAAGCTTGCAAATGGTCATGAGTGCCCTTTGGTGGCCATCTTGAGCCATCATCTAAAACATACTGAGGCCAGGCCACGGTCAAATGAAAAACTAGCCGTTTATGGCTTAAGTATTGCCGGGAGTCCCAGTTTAGTGAAGTTACAGTAGAAACAGCCCAAAGAAGTTTTGGGGTCCAATGAGCTCTCGGTATTTCCCATTAGCTGTCCAACTTTACCCAGGTAAATGTACAGAAGAAGAAAAAGGTGTCCTAGTTTTAGCTCGTGCACACCAGTAAACTGGCGGACCGGCCAAAAGCCAAAACGTCTTTTGACTTTTGGGGGTCTGGAACGGAATAAACGGGGGGGGGCAGGGAGCTAACTGGAGGCTGGGACATCTCCATGGGGGGGTACTGTGACGTGCACAAAGGGCAGACCCCTTGCGGATCAGATGGTAAAGATTGGAAAGGCAAATGGGAAAAACTCCAGGGAACTTACCCCGTCTGTTGCCGGATAAAGGGAAACGGGATGGAGTGGAATGGAGCAGAGCTGAGCAGAACAGAATGGAATCTCCTGGTTCTTCTGAGGGAGGGTGTGGATCTCAACCCCGATGTGGGGAATCCTGAAAACCCTCCCGTGTTTTGACACCAAATGTAAGCTCGGGCACAAGTTAGTGGCCAAATAAAATCCGGACAGAAAGCGGCTGAAGCAAGCTTTACTGGAATTTGGCCCTGGGGCAAAATTCCTAGAGTCCCCCCTCCCCAACACAAGTCAGGATAGGGAGCCGGATATAGGCCAGAATGGGCGAGAGTCCTGCTGAGTGACAGGTGGAGGTAAGGGTCAGTGGAGTTTTCCTGCCTGTTTGATTGGTTGCTGTGGGGCACGCTGCCCTTTGCCTCAGTTGCTCTCCTGTCTGTCATATAGTCACCCAAATTCTGACCTAACATGTTTATAACTTTTTATTTATACAAGAACCTGAAATTGATGTTGATTGCCTGGAAACAAATATGAACAGCACTATGTGCGAGGGTACTGATGGCCCTGATGTGAAAGAGAAGATTTCAACTAATGTAGGGTGTGCCAGAGTTCCGGAAACAGGTACCTTATCCATTAAGAAGTCATGGAGTTGCTCTTTTCTGCAGTATTATACTTTAATAACAAATCTCACAAAGATTATTTGAAAGGTAGTTCAGACATCATATACTTGATTCAAAGACATTTTCAGGAAAAAAAAAACAATTAGATCAAAACTGTGTTGTTGAATTATAAAATATCAAACTATGACTATTTGGCATATATTTCATTTAAAACCCAAGGTAATTGATCAAATACTTTTTAAAGTATATAAAATCATTTAAAATATCCAAGTAGTAATTGGATGTTTAGATAGCACAGTAGTGCTTCCTTTTTTTTAATTTGCCAAAAATTTTTATGAAAAATTACTTTATATTTTAGACACTAGAAAATAAGTTCTCTTTTGGCTTTTGTATGTTAAAAATTCATGAGCCAGGATGATGTTACTTAATGGTATAGTACTTGCCTAGCATACATGAAGCCCAGAGTTCAATCCATAGTATGATAATAAATAAATACGTAAATGAATAAATGTATGTATGTATGTCTTCAGCTAAGCTGAGAAATTGTACCATTTTCCTCCTCTTTTTTTTTTTTTTTTTGGTGGTGCTAGAGTTGGAACCCAGGGCTTCCAGCTTTCATTTTTAATTTTATCTATCATGGTGGCTTAAACTGGTATGACTAATTTTTATTATCCAAACTAGGACACTACTGAGAGTGAAAGGGAGTGATGTGAACATTTACACCAGCACAATGGGGCCCAATGGAATGTCCACCCTACTGTAAATGTACCACTTAGCAGTTGAACTATATCAATGAATATTTTCGCACTTTTGCACAAGAGCCCACAAATGAATTGCTGTTCTTTGAACTATTTAGTGATTTAAACAGTTTCAATTATGATATTATTACTTTAGCTAATAATCATTAATAGAGTGCTTTAAATCAGTACACTTGAATGGCTTATTTTGCTTCTTAGAGTTTTTGTTTGATTAATTTTTATAATTGAAATCACTATTTTGCCCTCTACTTAATATTATTATTAAATGGGCTTAGAGGATTTACTCTATTCTGGATTTTGAAATGTCTGTTTTCTCATAACACCAGAAATAGGGATGCATATTAAAAATTAGTGCTGGTATGCCTAAAGATGAACATTTGCATAGAAGTCTATGCAGTGTTTAGAGTTCTGGTTTTAGTTTATCATATAAAACCCAAACTATAGTGTCCTTCATATATATGTGCTTTTATTGTCATCTCAGTAAAGTTCTGCTAAGTAATGTACCCAATTTTTTAATTTATATTTTAGGTGATGTTCAGTCATAAGTTAAATAGAAGACAAGCTGAAGCCATACATATTGTTGGTGCACTGAAAATTTCGCTTACATTTTTCTCAATAAAGTTTTACAATTTTCTGTGAAGAAGTCATGTCTTTTGTTAAATCTGATATTATTGTAAATGGCATCTTAAAACTGTCCATGTTATGTGGGGTGCTGTGGTGCACTCCTGTAGTCCCAGCTGCTCAGGAGGCTGAGGCAGAGGAGGATCATGAGTTGAAAACCAGTCTCAGCAAAAGTGAGGTGCTAAGCAACTTAGTGAGACCCTATCTCTAAATAAAATACAAAATAAGACTGGGGATGTGGCTCAGTGATTGAGTGCCCCTGAGTTCAATCACTGTTAACCCCCCCTGCAAAAAAAATACTCTCCATGTTGTTTATATTCGGTACAGTGGTTTTCGTATGTTGATTTCTGCATCTTTAAGCCTTGCTAAACTTGTTTATTCTACTAGTTTACATCTTTTGATTTTTCTGCATACACAACCATACCTTATGTAGATAATAACCACATGGCACATGCCTGTAATCCCAGTGGCTCAGGAGGCTGAGGCAGGAGGATCACAGGTTCAAAGCCAACCTCCGCAATTTAGTAAGGCTATAAGCAACCTAGAGAATCCCTGTCTGAAAATAAAAGAAAAAAAAAAGTGCTGGGAATGTGACTCAGTGGCTAAAGCACCCTGAGTTCATTCCCTGGTACAGAAAAAAAAAAAAAACCCAAAAAGAAAACAAAACAAAAAAAATCCCCAACTAAACAACAACAAAGTACTTAATGATGAATTATGAATATGTGTTGAATTGTATCACTTGTTCTGTATCTGTTGATGTGTGTTTTTCTATTAATCTGTTAATGGGGCATTCATAGAATAAGCCCAGTTTAAAGCATGACGTATTGTCCTTTTGATATATTGCTGCTTCCTTGTCCTCATGATTAGGATTTTTGCAGTTTTGTTCACAAATGAAATCGTCCTGTAAATGTTCGTGTGTATTCTTTGTATTGAGGTTTTTTTTCCCCCATTTTTTGTTGTTTCTTTTTAGTTACACATAACATTAGAATTCATTTTGACATAGTTAAAAAAGCATGGAATATAATTTACACAAATTCAGTCCCTGGTATTTCCCTCTTTGTCCCATTCCTTCTACTCTACTGATCCTTCTATTTACTTTAGATTTTTTTTAGTTGGTGTCTTGTGGATATACCTGATGGTGAGATTCACTGGGTATATTCATATATGTACATAGGAAAATTAGGTCAGATTCATTACACTGTTTTTCCCTTATCCATGTCAAGGGTTTTTTTTTTTTTAAATAACTAGTTGTAGATAAATACAATACCTTTATTTTTATGTGGTGCTCAGGATCAAACCTAGTACTTCACACATGCTACACAAGTACTCTACCACTGAGCCACAACCCCATCCTTGTGTTAATCTTGTAACAAATTTATTATAGCCTCATAAAATGAGTTGGGATATATATCCTCTATTTTCTGCTTTCTGGTAGAGATCATAGTACATTCGATCTCTCTCTTAAGCGTTTGATAGTTTGCCAGTGAAGCCACGGGTCTAGAGTTCTTTGTAGGGAAGTTTTAAGTTAACGATTCAATATCTTTAGTAGAAATAGAACTATTTCAGTATTCTGTTTTTTCTCAGTTTGGATAAATTTTATTTTTCTAGTACTTTGTTCATGTTATCTAAAATTTCATTATACAAGATTGTCCATAATATACTTTCTTATACTTGTTAATATTTGCAAGATCTATAGTGATGCTGTGGCTCCACATGACTCACAAAGGGTGAGCCCAGAACAGGGGCTCAAGTCTTGGGCATGGCTGAAAGCATGGGGAAGCAACTTCAACTACTGGTTCCAGGGAATAATTTACCCCAGAACAGATGTCAGCATGAAGGAATGAAGAGCAAGTGTGTATATTCCAGGAAGAGCCCCTTCCCTGAGTCCTGGTGGTAGCTGGCTGTGGCCTAGTGCATGCTGGTAGGCTTGTGGGACTGTGCTACCCGATTTTGCCTTTGCACCATTCTGGTGCCACCAGCCCCTTAGCACAAGTGTTCACAGAGGCTTCTCAAGTCTGCCCAACCTTCTCTTTCTGGTGGTAGCTCCATAGGCTTCACCTCTCCTTCCACCTATTAGGGATTAAGGGTCTCTGGACTGTTTCCCATAGCTTAGGTCCTTTTCTCAGCCAGTGGTGTCAGTTCTAGATATATCCTTGTGATGCCTTGTCCCCATGGCAGGAAGAGCTGAGTTCTACCCATGGGCTGCTCAGCATCTACTGGGGCAGAAGGCCAGCTGCCAAATCTCATCCTACCCTTGGTTTTGGGAGTCTGACGAGGAGGCAAGGAGCTGGTCTGGACTCCAAAGAACACTTGATAAGATGGGCAAGGGGAGGTGCCACCTCAGGCTGTGTGGCCTTGGATACAGCCAAAACTGTGCTGCTCCCTCAGGATCTGGGGTGCAGGCCTGCCCACAAATGAAGCTGGAGTTTCATCCTTGGTGGGAAGAGCAGGACCTGGGTGGGAGGGGAGACTGGGACAGGCTGGAAACAGGTTCAACTACTGGAATGATGAATCTTAATTCCTGCCTGTGCTTCCCAGGACCCCACTGTGGTGGGACACTACATAGCCTCAGAAACATTTCTGGACTTGTCAACCATTTGGCTTCTGGTCCCACATTGCTGGGGGGATGCCTGCATGGATGAAGGGAAAGATAGGGAAGGAAGAAGAGAGAGGTACAGGGGATGCAAAGCCTGTACTGCATGAACAGTGTGGAGGCCCAAGTTACTCTCTCCAAGAAGTCTTTGCTGGAGTGTAGTTGATAGTACCTGGATGGGAAGAAAAATGAGAGGGCTTTTGGTTCTCTTAAAAGGTGTATGTCTGCATTTAACATATAGATGAAGCTCTTTTGAGTCTCAGCTTCATAGGCTGTAGGATATAGTTAATTCCTTCCCACAGAAATTCCATATTGATTACATGAGATAAAAAGTGGCAGTGTGCAGTGTACTAAAGGCACTGTGAATGTTGATTGCATCCAAATCAAAATTTTCTCTGGGACCTGGCCTAGGGCCTGAATACATCAGAGGTGAGGCCCTTCAAAAGACATACCTAATGTCACATCACATTTTCCCCACTGTGTAGACTGCCAGCTCTCTAGCTCTCCCACATTTCACTGTCATCTCATCTGGTGTACCAGACAACCCTACTTGCTCCCTAGTACACAGGTGAGTACAACCAGTATTGTACTCAAGGCCCGTAATTGAGAGCCAGAGGCAAAAGCAGTCCCAGCTCACATCAAATGTTTGAGATACAATGCTAATCAGAAGCATGCTGTAGAATAGTGTGTGGAATATGGCCTCTGTATGTAATACACAGTGTGTATAAAATGTGCTTGCTTATTTATGGATGAATATGCCAGAAATTGCTAACATTGGTTATTAACTAGTTCCACTGGAATGATGAGCAGGGAGAAGAGGGAACTTTTAATTTTTACTAATCATTATTATTTGAATATTTATATCATGAGCACGTATTGCTTTTATAGTTAAAAACAAAGTCAAAAGATACCAATGATATGTTGCCGTATCAAGGACTATTATATCAATATTACATTGATGCCACATGTTTTAGCTGACAAACTACATATATGATGGTGGTCTTGTAAGATTGTAATGGAACTGAAAAATTCCTCTTGTCTAGTGGTGTCATAGGCATTGTAAATTTTCAGTGCAACACATTACTTTGTGGTGATGCTATTGTAAAGAAACTGCTAAAATCTGGATAAAAGGGCAGCACATATAATCATATACTGTATGTAATATTTTGATAATTATAGCAAATTACTATGTCACTAGTTTAGGCATTTAACACTTTTATTGTTACTTTAGAGTCTACTCCTACTTATAAAGAAAGTTGACTGTAAAACAGTATAATCTGTCACTGACAGCAGCCCCATGTCATGTTTATTACATCAGAAAGCCATGCCAAGTGATTGAACTATACCATCTGGCTTTGTGTAAGTACATGCTTTAATGTTCACATGGTGATGCAATTGGCTATTAATGCATTTCTCAGAACGTATCCCTGTTGTTAAGCAATGTACAACTGTAGATGGTGGATAGATGGATAATAGATATATGTAAATGATATGAAGATAGATAAAAGCTAAATGAGACAGATATCTGTGTGCCTCAGTTTGCTCATATGTGAAATGGTAGCTATTTCATAGGATTATTTTGAAGATTAAATGATTTCATGTGTTCAAGTCCTTGGAATGGTGCCCGGTACACAGTATGTGCTCAGTAAATGTTCTACTTAGATTATTGATGGTGTGAAATAGGTTGAGGAAGACAAGCTGGCTGGATGTGATAATCTCTTTCGCCATCTTGTGGTTGGTGATGCATAGAGCTTGCAACAACATCAATGCTTTTAAAAAGCAGATGCTTGTTTTGCATGTTTTCTGTCCTCTTTGTAATTGAGTGTAGGAGTTCAGACTTTAGTGGGATGGAGGAACTGGGACTTTCACAATAAAAAGTGGTTTAAAGAAATAAATAACATTGTGAATGGGTAACTGAATGATGCTTAGAGAACCCTTATTTTTAGTCATCTTTGATTCCAGGTGTTACTGATCCCCAGGTCCTGACAGTGAAAAAAAAAGAAACAGAAAATTGACTGGTCCCTGTTTATCTTTGGACTACCTAACTCCTTAGTTACATGCAATGAAAAAATTCTAGTTTCTTTAAGCAGAAAGGGAATTTTAAAGAAAACAGCTAAAAGATAGTTCAAGAGAACCTCCCAATTGGCCAGAAAATCTGACTGGCCAACAGAAAATTAGGCCTCAGAAGTTGGGGCAATCCTACTTCCTCTGGGAGCAGACATTGCTGAGGCTTTCTAGGACCATGCAAGTATGACATCTATTGTAGCTGCCTGTGGAGACTCAGTAGCTCAGCCATGATCTTAGCACCATCACAAGGTGGCTTCCACTAAACATTTGATTCTCTTTCTTGATCCAAAATCTTGATGGGGAACATCCAGTTGGTACAGCCTAGGGCTGAAGCCTCTCCTCTAGGCTGAGCTCTGGTTTCCATATTAGGGATGCAGGACTCTTAGTGAAAGGATTTCTGAAAATTTGAGGGGCCATTTAGAAGAATTTGTGTAAGGCAGGGGATAATGATACTCTGATTCCAGGGAGAGGATTGAACATGAGTGTGTCAGATGACCATGTCCTGCCCATCTAGTGGTAGGTTGTAGATATTGATCAGACATAACTAGGAATCTAGGTCTGATTTGATGGTCAGATTCCATATTGGTTATTCACAGGAGAGGCATGGTGATATCAGGTAGGAGGGTTATTTTGGCCTGGGAACTCCATGGGAGCAGGGACCATGTCTGACTGGTTTGCCACTGTACTTCATAGCAGCTGGCTCAATTGCCTTACTACATAAATGAAGGAATGATGGAATGAATGAACCAACTTAGCTGGTTACTTACCTTATGTAGTTTTAAGTCCCTATTGACCCTTCAAGCTCCTCATCTTGGCAGAAGCGTAAGTGATGCTGTTTGGGAGGGGGTGTTGTTATATAAAGGAGATCAAAAGAGAGGTAGTTTCACTCATAGCATATTACCCCTTCTCATAGGTTTTCTGACTCCCTTTCAGGAGGTGACTCCCCTCCACATTCAGAGTCTCCATTCTAAGGGAAAGAACAGTTAAGTCATGCCACCAGATTCTACCGTCCAACCAGGTATTTTCTAGATACAGTTCTGAACTCAGGACATATTTCCAGGAGGAATAGATGAAACAATTCAAAAAGTGGCATTGCTGCGTCTGAAGCCCTGTTGGAATTGAACTTTTACATTCAGTGGATGACTCAGCCAGTGGCCTTGACATTTGCTTCTCATCAACAAGGGCAAGTTCCCATTTCCATTTCTGGTTACCACTGTTGAAAGACCACCAGAGGGAGCAGGTGTGCCTCTGCTGTGGTGGAAATGGCAATTCCTGTTTGCACCCTGCTCTGCTCTAGAAGATACTGCTGTTGCATAGCAACAGGGAAGCCAGTCATGCCCTGGCTCTATGCCTGTCACTAACCCCAAGTGAGACATGGAATGTAAAGACTTGTCTTCTGATCACACCTACTGAGACACTTTGGAACTTACTGGTCACTTGAAATGTGGGCTGTGATCTCTCATCATTTGGGGGCTCCAAGACCCCCCACATGTTCTGTGAATTTGCTAGAAAGACTCATGGGATTCAATATATAGTTGTACTCATGGCTTAGATTATTATAGCAAAAGGATATACAATAAGATCAATGAGAAAAACAACACAGCATCCAGAGAAGTCCATGTAAAAGCCTTCTTATATTCTTCCCCCGCTATGAAGAGACACACTGTTCCCCAAGAGTGAAAATGAGCAATGTCTTTGAAAAAGGAAGTTCATTTAGTTACCCAAAGGTGTCCTTTTGTTGTTAGCAATAAATCCAGTACCATTCCCAGCTTTTAGAGACCACCACATTCCTTAACTTGTGGTCCCTCCTCCACCTTTAAAGCCAGAACAATGAGTTGAGTCCTCAAGTCCACAGCTGAAAAAGGTTCTCTCACTTCTTAGGACGGGCCCTTTTTAGATTGGGCCCACCCAGATAATTCAGGATAATCTTTCTACCTCAAAGTCCCTATCTTTAATCACATCTTCAAAATCCCTTTAACCGGGCTAGGGTTGTGGCTCAGTGGTAGAATACTCACCTAGCACATGTGAGGCACTGGGTTTGATCCTCAGCACCAAGTGAAAATAAATAAATAAAATAAAGATATTTAAAACTATAAATACTTTACCATGTAAAGTAACATTCATAGGTTTTGGGGATTAGGATGCAGACATTTTTGAAGGACCTTATATTCTGCCTAATATAAGGGCCACATTTCCCAGATGCCAGTCATGGACCAGTCTTGAAAGCATGCCTTTCTAAAGACAACCGTCTCGGGTCTGCTATGGTAACTCTTCTGCACATCCATGCATATCTAGAGGAAGATGGCATCATGAGTGATAGGTGATAACATCCATTCCAATTGCATGTAACTCTTCTTATGCTCATAGTATCTTGAACTTAGACAACCAGATCCAGGACCCAACCCACAAAGATGTCTTATACTCCAGATTCTAGTATGACATGCACATGCTAACTTCAGGATGGGGCAGGACTGTCTCTTTCCCCTTCCGCCCCGATAGGAGTCAAGACCAAGGAAACTGTTAGGTCATGATGATTATTAGCATAGGGCTTGTCAGAAAATATACTTCATTTAAAATTCTTAGCTGTGTACCAAGTTATTTTCTGAGATTCTCATGTCTTCATGTGCAACCCTATTATCTTACAGATTTATTTGAGAGAATAGGTAGGCTCACTTTTATGATCTACCTTTCTCTCTCTTGAACTTTTCTCTCTTTATTGACAAACATTTCTTTTTCTTCTTGTGAAAGCATGATACTGTGAATTATTAACCTTTGTTTTTCACCCCCAGTTCCAGCTTGCCCTTTACTCCTGACCCTGCTGCAGTCACAGCAGGTCCAAGGCTCCAGCCTGAGAGTAATTTCAGCAGAAATGCAAATTGAATCAAGGAGTCCAAGATCAGCTTTTGAGTTACAGAAGAGATTTTAGAAAATTTGCAGTGAGAAAATAGAACTGAATGAAAGGCTTTTTGAGTCATAGGATTTTAGGTTTTGTAAATACCAAAAGATAAGGACCTCTGGCTTACTGAGAGGCACAGAAGAATATGTGATCCATCCAAGGGACTTCCAGCCATCCCAGACTAGATAAAGTTCCCACATACTGAACAGAGTGTTGAAAGAGGCAAAGGGAAACTAATGACATTCAAGGCCAAGGGACTTCAGTCTGCATTTCAGACTGCATTGAAGCCTTGAGGAGAATCTCAGTGCCTCTCCCTCCCTCCCTCTTTTATCTTTCCTTCTCTCCCTTCCTTCTTTCCCTCTCCTCTTCACTCCTCACTGCTCTCCCTGTGACTCTTCCAACTCCCCAACTGGATTTGGGTTCCATTTCATTTCCAAATATCTCCATGATATATCCTAAAGGGCCAAAAATGCCATTCGGATAGTTTTTAGTCTGGGCCCTGGGAGCAAGAGAACAAAAGAGAATCTGTGCTCTTCATGGAAAACTGGGCACCAACTATGGGACAGGAAGAGTTGGAATCCAGAGGCCTATATTATGTTATCTATGTATCTATGTATCTATGTATCTATCTATCTATCTATCTATCTATCTTTCTATTTATTTATTGGTACCAGGAATTGAACCCAAGGGGCTTAACCACTTAATCACATCTCCAGCCCTATTTATTTTTTTGTTTATTTATTTTTATGTTGACAAGTGTCTCACTAAGTAACTTAGAGTCTCATTAAGTTGTTAAGTATGACCTTCAACTTGGAATCCTCTTGCCTTATCCTCCTAAGTGCTGGGATTACAGGCATGTGACACCATGTCCATCCTGTATTGTGTTATTAAAGACTTAGAGTTTGCCTGGTGTGGGACCTTAAAATAACATTTTAGGGCCTCTGAGAAAAAAGACAGTGCCTTGCTGGCTTGACTGTAATGTGAAGATCCCATCCCTCCCATTACTGAAACCGTCATGAGATCTCCTGACAGCAAGGAGACAATGTCCAGATCACAAACAAAATGGCCCAACACACTCAGAGACACAGCCATTTGCTCTGGGATCAGCTTTTCATGGAAAGACATCAGGTTCTTCTGTTTCTGGTGGATGGGTACCTAGCCAATGCATCGAGCAAAGGATGATATCAGAATTGAATTTTGAAGGATTAAAATTGGAGCAGATCAAAATTATTAACCATTCAGTAATGTTCAATCTTCTCTGCTGGCAACTACTAACACTCCATGGCTTCTAGCTTAAAAACCCTCTGAATTTTGGGGAGACTTTCCTGTAACTGCTAAAGAAAACAAAAATGTCCTAAGAGTGCTGTGTATTATGGTTAAAAGTGACTGAATATTGTTCCTCCAGCTGAGTTGCATGGATGCACATCATGGGGAACCACAGATCCCATTGAATTATAGGCAAACCACAGTGTTCCAGGTGTTTTTTTGTGCATTTTTCAAGGGAGAGGAACTGCAGATTCTGTGATCATATTCTCAGAGGGGTGGGAGACTCAAGAGCAGGAGGGAGTTCTGAATCTGTGCTTTATTAAATGTGGACCCCATGAAAACTCATTTACAACCCCCACATCATACTTTCCTAGCCTGTGGAGTGGAAAAAGCAATACTGAGCACACAGTGTTATTGTGAGGAATTAATTAGAAGGTGCATTTTAAATAAATCGATTTTTAAATGAGACATTACTGTGTTAGTCCTTTTCCCCTCCCCCCAAATGAATAGCTCTGTTAAAGGGCAATCAGTTAAGATTTGGGATATCAAAGATACACATTTTCCAAGAATATGTATGTATACAGTTTATATGTGGCATAATGATGTGTTAATTCTGTATTTTAAAAAGGAATGATTTTCAAGGATTAATTGGTATTGTGTGCTTTAAAATGATGATGATGATGATAATGATGATGATGATCATGACAATTCCGTGTACTTGTGTAGCCAGTAGTCTTATTTATCTCATCAGTTGTTGACAAAGCCCTCCTCTTACTCTTGTAAATGAAATGAGGCTATTGCTGGGTCCGCAGTGTTTGGTTGCCATGGTTTGAATTCGTTTCATAAGCTGTTGCTTGGCAATCCCACGCGTCAGCTGGCTTTTTTTCCTCAGCACTCTCGCCACACGCTGTCTGAAGTATAATGAGACTGAGGCTGGGCAAAAGAGGATAGCAGTCCCCAAGTCACTTTCTGTCTTCCCATGTTTATTACCATGATGCTTGGTAAATGTATTGAGAGAAGAGTAGTGGAGTGGTTATGCACATGGCATTTACACAGACCTGGGTTCAAAGTTTGGCTCAGGCTCTGACTTGGTGTGTCCTTTAGCAATTCACTTAGCAGCCTGAGTCTCAGTTTCCCTTGTATGAAGTGTGTATGTGTTGCAGGGGATGATAATATTCAATTTCTGGAGTGGTTGTAAGATTTGGAGGAGAAATTCATTTAAAGCACCTGCACAGAGTAGGTGCTCAGGAGCTGTAACCTGTACTAATAAGGTTGATGGGAGATGGGAGAGCCATAACTTTCCTTGTTTTTTAGCAAAAATGCTCTGTGTAGCAGCCAGTTTCGATTTAATTTGTACAGTTGTGGCCTACTTTCCTTTAAGCATAGTATGAGTGGGCCCACTGAAAGTCCATAGAGTAAAATAGAAATTTATAAATAAACTAACAGGACCAACCAAAAGAGTAGGGGATGCTGTGACAAGAAGGAAAGTGGGGATGCTGCAAACAGAAAGTATCAATAGATGCCCACTCCAGATACTGGGTGGCTAGGTACTGTGCATTTGAAATGGCTGTCATGGGGTAGACCTGTCTCCTTCCTAGATAAACACATACCTAGGGGTAGTGTTGTGCTGATAAAACAACTCTTGAGGGGCAGAAAAATCCTGATTTATGTCATTTGCCTATGCCCATGGTGTAAATGCTCATACTATTGCCAAGGTCAAGCTGCCAACATTATGTCATTGAATGGAATGTGGAGTTGGAAGGAGTAGCCCACAATTGGCTCTAGGCCCATTGGAGCGTATTCCAAAACAGAACTAATCCCTTCTCTAGAGGAAGCTCTAGTATTTTTTTTCTCATTGGTGATCTTTTCCAAAGAGTCTATGGTTTTATGGCAGTTTAGAGAGTTCGGTTCTCAATACAGTTCTTCTGTCCTTTGATTTGTTTGCACTTGAAAAAATATGTCTGAGAAAATCTGTTTTGCATACCCAGCCCACACCTCTGTTGTCTGGTACCTGAGCTCTTTCTGCCCTGAGATCAGAACTCCTTGACTTTTGCAGGAACTGTAGTGACTCAGGAGCTAAGAATTACCTAAGTTAAAATCCTACTTGAAGAAATGACTTTTTCCAAAATTTTATTCTTTTATTTCTTTTACATGACCCGACTCAAACAAACTGCCCTTGTCATAGTTGTTCATATTCTTAGTGTTACAAATGCATATGTAAATTTCGTATTTTTATATTAGTCACAAACCCATTATAAAATGAATCATTCTCTAAATTAATGTGTGCCAGTGTTATACTGCTTCAGTGTAGTTGTCCAATTGTGATGGCTAGAGTATATAAAACACCGCATGTTTGAATTCCCTTATGAACT
This sequence comes from Sciurus vulgaris, assembly GCF_902686455.1. Lineage (NCBI taxonomy): Eukaryota > Metazoa > Chordata > Mammalia > Rodentia > Sciuridae > Sciurus > Sciurus vulgaris. The sequence goes on along the minus strand of NC_136471.1, from coordinate 94,728,543 downwards.
AATCAGTTTCAAATGCCAATGATGCCCATTCACAAGAGCAGGTACTTTGACAAGTTTTATATGTGTTTTGCATTACCCTTAGTTCTTAATTTGTATTTACTTCCTACTCTCTATCTGACAGTGTCCAATTGAATGACTTCTACAGATAAAACACCCCCAAGACATGGTGTCTCCCCTACAAATAAGCTGAAAAATGCTAGGATAATTTATGTTGTATGGATAGCAGAAAAAAATTAGATATTTAATACCCTAAAACTAAGGTGGGTAAGCTCTGTCAGTAGAAGGATTTTTGAAGGAGGAGAGAGGGGTTAGGTACAAAGTCATCTTCCCCAATATAATTAATGGTCTGTTGCAGTTCCCAAGGGAGTTTTCAGTAGTGTGTGGAGTGTGCAGATTTGGAGGTAGAAACCAGAAGAGGCTTAAGTGTCCCAGCAATAGCAAACAGAGAAATTGAGAAGTCCTAGGTAAGATACCTAAGGGAAAGACTGAAGCCAAGGAAAGTGAAAAACTGTCTGAGAAATTGTGCATGTGGTGGGGATGGGGAGGAGAGTGCTCTGATCACTGGAGACTGGAAAGAAGGACTCAGAAAAAGAAATAATGTCTAATAGGGATTTTCCAGATAAATTCTATGCAGGAAGCCCCCTAACACATCTCCCCCTAGGAAATACTCATTTAATTTTATAATGCTTACTACTTAATGGGAATGGATTCTCCACGGTGAGGGTGAAATAAAATTTCGTTTCAGGGTTTAAATATGGAAAAAACAGTCCATGGATCAGGAGAGCAGATATGTGGCATATATATATATATATATATATATATATATATATACACACACTTTTTTGTGACTGAAGAGACATCTTTGCATGAAAATATCTAGTGTTCACCATCAGTTAGGTGAGGGTAGAGGGTATTTACTACACTTGAGGGGGCCACAGGATAGACAGGCATGGGGAAGACCTAAATGGAGTTTTCTCTAATGAGAGCTTCCAGGCTCCTGGGGCTCTCCCTCATTCTGACTACCCAGAAGTAAATACACCTGGGTTTCATGTTCCCCAGAAATGCTACCCAGGAGGGGCAGATCCCTGCTGCTAGATCCAGAAGAGTAGCATATAAGCAAGAAAATATACCTTTGTCTAAAATCCCACAATAACAGTCACTTCATTGCTAATTGTTTTAATCTACTCAGGCTACTATAATAAATTTCCACAGACCAGAAAGCTTAAACGACAAACATTTATTTTTTGCACTTTCAGAGGCTAGGAGGTTAAAGATCAAGGTGGCAGCATATCCTGTGTCTAATGAGGGTTCACTTCCTAGTTTGCAGATGGTTGTCTTCTTGTATTCTCACAGGACAGAAAACAGAACTCTCTGGGGTCCATTTTATAAGGGCACTAATCTAATTCATGAAGGTCCTAGCCCATATGACTTAAGTACCTCCCAAAGGGCCCATCTCTTGTTGCCCTCACATTAGAAGTTAGGATTTCAGCATATGAATTTGGAGTTGGGGCATACAGATATTCTGTCTACAATACCAGTGTTTTTCAAATATTTGAAATATTTGAAATATTTTTATGTACCAAAAGAGAGCTCACAGACTTATGCCCTTAATATATGTACTTTTTACCTTTAAGCCTTTATGTTCAATTATTTAAATGTTGGTGAAGGGTGAGGATGCTAATTTTTATGCACCATGAAAAAGTGTAAGACTTCTCAAGTCCACTGTTACATTTTGGGCAAATGTTCAGGTACTAAAAGAGTTTGTTTTTAATTTTTTAAGGAAATATTAACTCACTAACTTTTGATAAAATCTCAATTTTTATCTTCTGCTGTGATTTCTTTGGAAGCTGATTATTTGAAAGGGAATAAGGTGTGCCTAATATGGCTCAGTGACCACCTAAGATTCAGGATCTGTTTCCATGGTGTGGAATGGTTGCTAGGAGCTGTTGCCCAGTCAGAGATTACTGATCTGAGTGCTTCTTCTACTTCTCCATTCGGGTGACTAGTAATTATTAGTGGGGTATGAAAGTTACAACATGGCCATGGACTCTTCCCCCATCTTTCAGCTAAATGAAGGGGAATAGGGGGAATCGAGAGAAAAGTAAGGTCATGACATAGAAGGAGGCCACCTAAGGCAAGAATATCACTATTGGTTTTATGGAGCAAGAATTAAACTTCTGTTGTGTTAAGCCACTAAAATTGTGTGTTGGTGAACTATTATAGCAGCATTACATTACAAAGATAGCTGGGATTTTTTTCCAGTCTATCTTCAGTCTCATACACGGAGCATGAACTTGGAATTTATTTTCCCTTTTCAAACCCTCCAACTTTGAAAGACATTTCAGAAAAACATACAAAAATAATAATCCCTGGAGTGATGGTGTAGGGTATTCTTTGCCAAGTTCTCAGTTCTATCTGGGCCAGGTCCCCTCAAGGTTGCTTTCCAGGAAAGGGTGTAGGAAAGATAATCCAAAACTAGGCCCCAAAGGGGATTGTTTAGGAATTTATTGGTTTAAAAAGACACAGTGTTAATAACAAGTCATAAGTAGGAGCCTAGAAAATGAAGCCAGAAGGTAGAAAATTCAGACTATAGGTCAAACATGGGTATCAGTCTGGACAAGTAAAACATAAAATATAGGGTAGGTAATTAACAAAGCAGTTGGAGATGTTATGGATGCTGAGATTGGGAAGGGCTGGTTAGGACTGAATTCAGTGGAGCTACCATATATGTAGTTGTGCCTCATCTGCATGACCTGGCACCTTCTGTGTACTTTCCTTTGTGTTTTCCAAGGCCTCCAAATCTATCAGGTCTTTAGATAACATCTGGCAGCATGGTACATACAGACATTCTGCCTCCATGTGTGCCTTTTGCACTCTCTGAATGATGGGACAACAGCCTAAGTTGGTGGCTGGGGTGGGTGGGGCATAGATACAAAGCAAGCAGGAAGCAGGGACCTATGAGCTGGTTACCTTGGTCACTATGAAGGGGCTCAGAAAGTTGACTCTTCCTGAGCTTGGTGCAATTCCAGGAGGCCCAGTCAGATGGGGAGAGTCTCCCTGAGAAGCGCTCAGACTTGGTGCCTTTGAAATTATCTTCGGATCCTACTCTTCTCCCCTAATTTCCTCCCATTTTGACCTATGCCTCAGGTGTCAGAGGTCTAGGCAAAAAAGAGTGAGACGTTAATCTATTAGGTCAATTTTTCTGAGAGAGGATATGCTTCCAGCAACTAAAAATTCATTCCATTGAGGATAAGAGATTCTAATTTCTCAGGAAAAAGAGTTCTAACATATAATGGACATATATGTTCCAACAATATATAATGGACCACTTTCTTTTGATCACTCATCTGGGACTTGCAGGGCATAAAAAGAGACTGTACCTAATAGACCTTAATTATTCCCTCAAGATAAGAACAGGTTGTTTCGGGTAGTTATCTGAAACAACATTAGTCTTCTGGCCCTGGCAAAGTGTGTTCTTGTAGGAAGAACTTTATTTTGGTCAGCATATGTATTAAAGTTTGGTTGCATGCAAGAGAAATCATTCTAGGATACAAATTTAGAATAGGGAATAAAGTGCTTACAAAATCATTTCTAAGGACTGAATGAGAAACCTCTTGCCTTGGGAATGACTACTAGTCAAATAAAACAAACATCACCAGGAAGACCACTACTTCTGCTACAGTCAGGAAGCTGGTAAATCAGGAAATTTCTTTCTCAACAGGTAGGTCCAGGAACAAACCACCTTATTCCAAATCCTGGGAATAATAATCTGCCATCACAGTAGTTGGCTCTAGGAATATGCTACCTTAGGTGTGGTGCTCAGAAATGGAAATTTCCATCATATCCATTGTTCCAGAACCACCTGGTGTCTGCTAGATTCACAGCAGCAAAATGGAATCCTTTCCTATTACCACCTCTCTCCCCACTTGACTATATTTTGAAAAGTAATTCTCACATGAGTATACCTGATTAGCAGAACCTAAATTACATCTGTTCCCTTGTTTCAGAGGAGTAATAGATGTTTTAGTTTTCCAGCCTCTGTCATAAAGGAAGGCACAATACACACAAGGGTTAGAAGAGATGTTTAGCAAGCCAATTTCAGATTTCACCATCAGCCATTCCCTGTCCAAATAGAGGTACTCATTCCTGACCCTGACACTATGAGACTGGCCTTTCATAATATGAAACAGGCCAAATTAGATAAAAGCTGCAATTTTCAAAGCAAAGCAAATAGAAGCAATGTAATGTCATTAGATTGAGAAACATTATATTGAATAAAATCTGCCTTGATGTAAGTGATACGGACAATCAAAAAATAAAAAGGCTAGATATGTAAAATGAATATTTCTGTCTGAGAAAGAAACTAAAATTTGAAAAACGAATTTTGAGGAAAAAAAGTATATTACAAAGTTGCAACCTCAAGGAACATTATGTTTTTTTAAAGATACAGACATATCCAGGGCATATTTCAGGTACAAAATGGGTGTTTGTCTGTGGGGGAGAGAGAGAGAGGAATGAGAGTCGGAATTTGGGGTACAGAAGGAAACAACAAAAAAGAGAATAGCCTGTACTGATTGTTGATAAAAATGTATCATAGTCTGTTTAGTATAAATAGTTCAACTCATGATTTTTGTAACATCTACTTAAAATTGAAGTTTCTGTACAGCAAAGGAAACAATCAACTGTGTAGAAAGGCAACATTTGGAATGGGAGAAAATATTTTCAAACCATACGTATTATAAGGTGTTAATATCAAAATTGTATAAGAAACTCATACAACTCAAAACAAATAAACAAAAAACTAATAACCTGAGTAAAACTCAGCAGAGGACTTGAATAGATGTTTCTCCAAAAACACATACAAATGGCCAACAGGTGCTGAACATCACTAAATATCAGGGAAATGCAAATCAAAACTACAATGAAATATTACCTTATACCTGTTAGGATGACAATTATCAAAGAGATAAAAATGCTGGAAAGAATGGGAAAAAATTAGAACCATTGTATACTTTTGGTTCAAGTGAAAACTGGCATAACCTTTGTGAGAAACAGTTTGGAAGTTCCTCAGAAAAATTAAATATCAAGCTATCATATGATGAAATCCCACTTCTTGTTATTTATTCAAAAAAATTAAAGTATCTCAAAGAGATTCTCTTCACCCCCATATTCACTGGGGTACCATTCACAATAGCCAAGTTGTAGAACAAACAAATGTCCATGGAGGATAAATGCACAGAGAAAATGCAATGTATATATACAAAGGGATATTACTTAGCCTTCAAAAAACAAACAAAGGAAATCCTAGTGTGTTTGACAACATGGTTGAAGCTCAAGGACATAATGGTAAGTGAAATAAGCCAGTTAAGGACAAAATTGCATGAATCCACTTATATATGGAATCTAAAATAGTCAAATTTATAGAAGCAGAGGGTAAAATGGTTGCCTGGAGTTGGAGGGAAAGGGGAAATGGGGGTTGGTAGTTAGTGGTCATAAATTTCAGTTATGCAAGATGAACAAATTTTAAAGAATTGCTGTATAAAATTGTGCCTATAGTTAGCAATACTATATTGTACACTTAAAAATTATTAAGAGGGTAGATTTCATGTTAAGAGTTCTTACAATAAAAAATGGAAAAAAGAACTGGTGATTGGAGGTATGCATTTTAAACCAATTCGAAACTGGAAATTTCATGAAAACACTCAAAGCAGGAATAATTGAATTATATAAATCATTTAAAATAAAAAATTAAAGATAAATCATGCCTCAAATTCTGAAGACATTCAAATGTATAATTCTTTAAGAGTTTAGAAAAGGCCATACAGGACTAAAATTTAATCAGACATACAAATGGAAAGTTAGGAACATTCACAGCCTCAATTTTGACACAAAAGCGTATGGTTTCAAAATCATATCTGAGTCTGATAAAAATTTAGCAAATGAAAAGCTTATTGAGTAGGAAAGAAACATACAATGCAAAACCATTGAAACATTTTAAATAACCTCCAAAATTCACAAGTGGAAAAAGTGGCCAAAACAGTAACATAAAATAGTTACTAAAAGTAGAAACTGCTGTTGGAAGATACTTGTTTTCAGCCCATTTGCAAATGTAAAAAGGTTTATAAAAACTTCGAAAACTGAACACAGTAAGATTACTTATCTTAAAACAGAATTGAAATGAAAACAAAAATACCAAAAGAACCACAACAAGGAAACAACTTCCCCAAAGCCTAAAACATATCTAGACTCATAAAGTCATTGAAAACAGTGTCATTCAGATTCACTGAAAGACAATATATTATTGATTAGAAACATTTTAGACTAATTTAAAATTTCATAGTTTTGCCCGAATGTGACCCCTTAAAATTTCTTCTTTTTCAAACTCTTCTGTATCTTATTCAATCTAAGGCTCTCACACAATTATGTAGCTGCTTAGCAGGCCAGAACACATTTCTTTGGCATTTAGAAACTGAAACAGTCCACACAAAAATCAGGGCCCTAACATCTGCTGTTCATGCCACGAGATGACTTTGCTGAGATCAAGACTCTCATGTCTGTCCTTTTATCATAAAATAGTATTTGCCTATCGGAAGGCTCAAGAGAGAACCCAACAGTTCCCAACCAGAGGTAGGGCCCCTTTTCTCCTCTTCCTCAGTACCATTCTGTTTCCCTGAATTGAACTAGAAACTTCTTCCAGGTTTTGTGGCAATGCTGGATCATCCTGATTTGTTGGAAAGAAAACCTTCCCATGCTTTCCCTGGGTGATAGTGGTCAAACTTGTTTTTTTCACCTTTGCTGGTTCCTGGAGGTGACTTGCAGAACCTATTTTCAGTGTGTCTTCCACGTACAGGACTGAGTAATTAGGTAGGGTATTTGTGGGAAAAGATGAAGTCCTTGGTATAGGTGGTAAGATGCTTCATGTTATAAGGAGTTGAAGTCAGGACTCCAGTATGATAAGGTGATAGTTGTCTGGGTTGGGACTGCCTCATTCCAGGAGTGGTTGCTATATGGGACCCAATCTAGGCATGAGAATCCTCAAAGGGCAGAGGTAAAAGTTATGGTTAGAAATGGGCTGTAGGAAATTAAGGTGTTCACTGAGATCTAGCCAGGGACTGTCTCCAAATAACTGTATCTTAGATGTCATTGAAGAAGATACATATTATTCTATGTATCAGTGCACTAAAAGAAAGTGAAAATTCTGCTAATTAATGATATGCCATAATGTGTTCTTAGCACTTTTAACTTTTACTTATTGAAGGAGCTCTCTTAATCTTACATAAATACATTATCTTTCCATATACCACTCTTCTAAGTACAAGAGAAGTATAAAGAATGTAAATTACCTTTATATTTCCACTCACATCTAGAGTAGACTTTTGTGAACCACATTTAAGCTCAGAGTTCAAATTTTCCATGTTGTCCCACACAATGTTTTCCTCTGTGCCATCAAGATGTTTGGTGATAGAGGGGGAAAAAAGATAGTTGGTTATGTAGAATTTAAAAATATTTGTTCTTTTTAGATATACATGACAGTTGAGTTTGCTTTGATATATTATACATACATGGAGTGTAACATCCTAATTAGGATCTCATTCTTGTGGTTGTACATGATGTGGAGTTTCACTGGTCATGTATGATGCAGTATTTTTTTAAAAGAGTGAATCACTATTGTTCATAGGATTTTCTTCCAAGTTGCTTCTAAGCTACAAGTTTTAGCATGAGCTTTCTTATTTTAAATTTAATTTTATTTGTTTATTTATATGTGGTGCTGTGGATTGAACCCAGTACCTCACATGTGCTAGGTAAGTGCTCTAACACTGAGCTACAAACCCAGCCCCTGGCATGGAGCTTTCTTGCTTGACCTATGAAAATCAATCTTGTTGTACATATCTCAATAACAAAACACAACAGGGTTTCAGCTACTTGTGATGTCTTCCTTTCTTTGAATCCAAAATACATAGGGTGGTTGTTCTGCATGAAAATGGAATTTCATAATTCCTCTGTTTCAGGTAACTATTGCTTCATAACAAACTACAACTACACAAATTGTTATGTCTAGCCTGAGGGTTGCCATTATTTTTACACTAATATGCCTGAGATTTGAACTTTGCTCTAAAGTTCTTCCTTTTGGGTAACTACAGAAATAATAATAGACTCACAAGAAATTGCAAAAATGATACAAAGAGGTCCCATGTACCTACAACCTAGCTTTCCCTAATGGTGACATCTCATATATCTATAGTGCATTGTCCAAACCAGGAAATCATTTGTCACAGTACAATGAACTAGACTACATATCTTTAGATCTTACCATTTTTTGCCTGCAGTCATTTATTTTATATGTTTGTGGATCTTCCATGATATTTTGTCACAAGTACAAGATTTGTATAACTACTACAACAATTGTGATCCAGAAGTGCTCCATATTATCACAACACTCTCCCCCGAGTTGCTCCTTTATACTTTCTATTAGGGCAATCACTCTCTAGCCCCATGCTTGCTCTTTTTTGGTTATAGATATTACACATCACTTTTGTTGTCTGCCTGCCTATTTTGCCTCCTAAGCATGCCATGTTCTATTAACCATCTTCACAACTTCCTGCACATCAAACCCTCTTGATTACTCTTCTAACTTTATCAGTTATGGTAATTGCAGCATCCCAACCTCTGGCACTTAATTGCTGCTACCTGCCCTCTAGTACTTCAAGGCCCCATGATCTCCATGGAAATTAATGAGGCCAGCTCTTTGGCCACTTCTCAAATCCTCATCTCTAGCCTGCAGGTGAAAGACACTACTGACCTTCTTGTGATGCTGGGTGCCCCTCTCACTAGTGTTTACTTGATGGCTTTGGTGAATGGTGAATTTCTGGGCCCCCTGTAGAACATAACACACTGGTGGGATTTTTGACCTCACATGATATATCCATTCCAACATGTACAATCCCCTCAGCCTCATTGTTCTTTCCTAGACCCTCTTCCATGTGGAACAAAGCATTTCTCCTTCTACAGAATAGTAGGCTTTAACCTCCTGCAGACTTCTAAGAGCCACTTTAGCCGTGAGATTGCCCTAACCCTGGAGTTCGTGCCAAAGTGCTAAAGCCACCTCTCAACAAAGTATCATCAATGAATCCTAGTTTATTTAGCCCCTTATGTTCTGACTTACTTGATCAAGCACATCAAAATCCAGGCCCAGGGTTATTCACCTTGCTCAAACTATTATGTACTAGTGAATTCTTGAGTTTCTTCAGTATAAAATCTCTTGCCATTCTTATCAGACTCAGCATATCTTCAGTTGCATTATGCTGGGACTTAACCCAGCAACCAGGTGATAATATTGGACACAACAGTCAGGTGTGGTGGCACATGCCTGTTATCCCATCTACTAGGGAGGTTGAGATGGAAGGATCACTAAAAATAAATAAATAAAAATAGTTGTGAATGTAGCTCAGTGATAGAGTGCTTCTGGGTTCAATGACCAGCACCTCCAAAAAAGTTGGAACAGCTCCTGAAGAGAGAACCATTTACATTGTGAGGGAGAGGACTCACTGACATCTTCCATCCCAAAGAAAGTACTACCTCATACTCGAGGAGGATGGGCTATCTCTGCGATTTCTGAGTCCAGCGGGATCTACAGAATCAACAACTCAGAAGTATCCATACAGATGTCCCCATTCTATTTTTCAGGGCCCCGAATTTTGAATTTTCTAACTTTACCATTAAAGACTTGCCTGGGGTGAGCATTTAACCATCTTGAGAGCTCTGACCTCTATCAATTCCTGAGTTTGTCCCCTTTGATATGAGCATCTTTATAAGATATCAGCAAGTTCCTTTGGCTCTTACACTAAGCCATTATTTGCTTATTAATGGCCCACAATCTCATTCTCTCATTATAGGGTATACATACAAAATAGTAATAACCAGCCAACTTTATTGACCTGTCTTTTGCATGCCAGAATTATTTTACTTAAAAGGTGTTCCCCTCCACCAGACTTTCTCCCAGGTCACTACTGATGAAATCTTCAGCATTTAGGTTATCACCTGTGGAAAGAATTATCTTTTCTCATCCATAATTCAGGATAGCATCCTCTTTGTTCACCAGGTGGTGAGTGATCTAGTCCCCAAACACCATTAGACTATCTGTTTTCTTGAACCCCATCATCAGTAAAATCATCAGTCTGCTCACAGCCTTTAAGAAGTAGATGCCAAGATGGATTTGATGTGCATGAAATTATTTGGGGAATGTCTGTGAGCAATAAGAGGAAGAAGTAGAAGTAGACAGAGAGAAACTTCAGACTACAATCCCGGTCTGATATCTGTGAGAGGAGTGGAGGAAGGAAGTAGGATTAGCTAGGAAGAATCCTGATTATACAGTTCAAAGAAAGTTTGAGCCAGCCAGATAGTTTACAGGAAGCTTGTGTCTAATAGAAATGGGCTGGCATTTGTCCTTGTATTATACTTAGTCAGTGGCTAATGGTAGCTTCAGAGAGGCATGGCCCCAGTGCACACATGTTGGTGGATATATTTTTTGTCTACTATAAATGGCATTCTAGGAGAAAGCCTTCCATTTGTCTCTGGTTTTCACCCCTGGGTAAGGGATAGAGGGATTCTGCCTCTATCTCTTTAACTACAATGCATGAACAAACAAGGCTGATTAATTCCCTTATCCCACCTGTATTTTCACAGTACCAACTTCCCCATTAATGGAAAGGGACTTCTCCAACCTCCACATAAGACTGGGAACAAGGGTGGCACTTGGCAAGATAACATAACCAATTCTCAAATATTTTTGGTCCTTGTCTTTGGCCTGAGTAGAGTTCTGGCCTGGAACTTGGACTATGTCTTACAGCTAATTGATTTAAAATATTTAACACTCAGGATAAAAATTTATGTAATTCTTTGACAAACTTTTTTATTTCTAACTCCCACTCTTGGGCACTCAGTGTATTAAAATCCCCACAAGTTGTTAGTCGGGCCCTTCTTTGTATGGCCCTCAGGTGTCACATCCTTAAGCAGTTCAACCTTTAGAAATGATATATGTTTTCCATAATGTCCACAGAATTGGGAGATGTGAGATATGTGTGACTGCCTATTCATTTCTGTGAGGTTTGTTATTTATCAGGTCATTTCTAATTTGAAAGTACCCCCATTGCCTTAAAGGCAAAATATCTTATTTGAGTGGTTTCCAGTAGTGGGGGCATCCCCCTTCATGGTTGGAATGACATCAACTTAACAAGAGAGTGACTTTGAACCAAGAAGAGCCAACCCTGAATGTTCGACCAAGTTTATTTAGAGTGATGACCCTATTTAAGGATTGCCTGAAAGCAATTCTTAAGGAGGCTGTTTTGGCTTAATTTGTTCTTTACTGCAAACTGCTGCTTGCCGCCGGGGCTGCTCCAAGTGGCTCCGCTTTCAGAAAACCACGGCTTCTTTGCCTGGCTTGCTCCAAGCGGCTCGGCGCCGCTTCTCGCGCTTACGACCCGACCAGCGGGACAGAAGACACGTACACTTCAGAGGTTCATGAAGCAGCTTCCCCTTTATTCAAATAACACCCTCAATATATAAGCAGTCTCATGCATAAGCAATTATAACCAGATATGTCCATCCAATCCTGTTAAAGGTCAAGCGATCACTCGCTCAAGCATACATGTAAAGTATATCTGTCTACGCACTAGGCGGCTGAACTGATTATCATACAGCCAATTGTAAACGCGTCCTGCCCTTCTCCAGGCATAATCAGGACGCCGTTTGCTCTCTGCCAGTTGCCATCTTTAGATGCACGTGGCGTAACCCTGGGCCCCGGGTTTCGCCCGCCATAGTTCTTTTTAGTTATATATGACAGTAGAATGTATTTTGACATGTCATACATACATGGAGTATAACTTCCCATTCTTGTGGTTGTACATGATATGGAGTTACCCTGGTCATGTATTCATATGTGAACATAGAGAAGTTATGTCCAATTCATTCTACTGTCTTTCCCATTGCCATTCCTCTCCCTTCCCTCCACATCTCCTTGTGGGAAACTGGTTTTAGGACCATTGCAGGAGGCATTTTAGGTAAGCAGAAAACTAGACTCCCCTTCAATATTTACTTCTCTGCATCATTCAATGTGTGACAGCATCATGGTTTCCAGTTCTCTAAAATGCCTATTTTTCAGAACCCATCATAGGTTGTATTCTGTTCCCAACAGGATATGTTGAACTTCCTAGTACCTGTGCATGTTTTGGCAAATAGGGTCTTTGCAGTTAAAATGAAGTCATAAGGTGGTCCCTTGACCTATCTTTGTAAGAAAAGAGACACAGACAGACACAGAGGGAGAATGCCATGTGACAACAGAGGCGTAGATCAAGGTGATGTGTCAACAAATCTAGGAATGCTGAGGATGACAGCAACACCAGAAACTAAGAGAATTACATGGAACAGACTCTCACCTAAAGCTTTCAGAGAGATCATGGCCCTGTCAACTCCTTGATTTTGGACTTCAAGCCTCCAGAACTATGAGAGAATAAATTTCTGTTGTCTAAAGACACCCAGTTTGTGATAATTTGTCAGGGCATCCTTAACATCCCTTATGATGACTTTTGTGACTGGAGTTTCCAGAAATATGAAGGGAAATGTTGGAACCTACTCATTGGAGGGGTGTCTGTGATATTTTGGTGTTCAGGACCTTCTCCAAGTAGTAATGGCCAGGAACAAAAATGCAGAAAAGAGAATACAGCTCAGGCCTCTAGTTCTGAGGTCATTATAGTTATGAATCTTATTGCACACTTTGGCCATGGCATCTGATATTTGCAATTGTTGTTTATTAATTCAATTTTATACTTCAAATACCTGGAAATGAAAATGATAATAGGTAGTACTTACAAGAGCCCTTCTTGTTCTAAATGTTCTTTCTTGCCTAGTCACCACTCACGCCAATGCTTAAATGGGGTCATTATTTTTGTTGTTGCTGTCATTGTTTTGGTACTAGGAATTAAACCCAGGGGCACTGTATCATGGAGCTACATCCCCAATCCTTTTTGAATTTTGAAACAGGGTCTTGCTAAGTTGCTAAGCCTGGCTTCAAACTTGCAATCCTCCTGCCTTAGTTTCCCCAGTTGCTGGGATTACAGTTGTGTGCCACCATGACTGGCAAAATGTAATTATTATCATGACTGTATATTTATGCAGATGAGGGAATTGAAGCACAGAGGCATTGAATAATCTGCCAAACACCTCACAGTTAGGAAATGGCGGAGATAGGATTTGAGCACTGGCAAAAATGGCTCCAGAGTCTGTGTGCACTTAACTGGTATGCCAGAATGATTCTCTACTAGAAAATATGGCAGAAGTAGTGCCAAATAGAGACCATTAAGTATTAAATGTCCCACTAGTCTAACAGCCTCCTGACTTTCAGACGTAAATAAACAGAATGACTTTATTACTATGATGTCTGGACATTCTCAATGTGGAGTGATTTTTGGAAGCCCAAAGATCACAATTTTTTTAAAATTTATTTATTTATTTATTTATTTTTTGTGGTACTGGGGATTGAACTCAGGGCCTTGTGCTTGCGAGGCAAGCACTCTACCAGCTGAGCTGTCTCCCCAGCCCTTAAATTTATTTTTATTGTAAACAAATGGGATACATGTTCTTTCTGTTTGTACACGGAGTAACACCATACCATTTTCGTAATCATACATTTACATAGGGTAATGATGTTCGATTCATTCTGTTATTTTTTCCTTCCCCCCACCCCTCCCACCCCTCTTTTCCCTCTATAAAGTCCCTCCTTCCTCCATTCTTGCCCCCCTCCCACCCCCCATTATGTGTCATCATCCACTTATCAGTGAGATCATTCACCTTTTGGATTTTTGAGATTGGCTTATCTCACTTAGCATGATAGTCTCCAATTTCATCCATTTGCCCGCAAATGCCATAATTTTATCATTCTTCATGGCAGAGTAATATTCCATTGTATATATATGCCACAGTTTCTTTATCCATTCATCAACTGAAGGGCATCTAGGTTGGTTCCACAATCTGGCTATGGTGAATTGAGCAGCTATGAACATTGATGTGGCTGTATCTCTGTAGTATGCTGATTTTAAGTCCTTTGCGTATAGGCCGAGGAGTGGGATAGCTGGGTCAAATGGTGGGTCCATTCCAACTTTCTGAGGAATCTCCATACTGCTTTCCAGAGTGGCTGCACTAATTTGCAACCCCACCAGCAATGTATGAGTGTACCTTTTTCCCCACATCCTCGCCAACACCTATTGTTGCTTGTGTTCTTATTAATCGCCATTCTAATTGGATTGAGATGGAATCTTAGGGTAGTTTTGATTTGCATTTCTCTTATTACTAGAGATGTTGAACATTTTTTCATATGTTTGTTGATTGCTTGTACATGTTCTTCTGTGAAGTGTCTGTTCATTTCCTTAGCCCATTTGTTGATTGGATTATTTGTATTCTTGGTGTAGAGTTTTTTGAGTTCTTTATAGATTCTGGAAATTAGCTCTCTATCTGAAGTATGAGTGGCAAAGATATTCTCCCACTCGGTAGGCTCTCTGTTCGCATTGGTGATAGTTTTCTTTGCTGAGAGAAAGCTATTTAGTTTGAATCTATCGCAGTTGTTGATTCTTGCTTTTATTTCTTGGGCTATGGGAGTCCTGTTAAGGAAGTCTGATCCTAAGCCAACAAGTTGAAGATTTGGACCTACTTTTTCTACTATAAGATGCAGGGTCTCTGCTCTGATTTCGAGGTCCTTGATCCATTATGAGTTGATTTTTGTGCAGGGTGAGAGATAGGGGTTTAGTTTCATTCTGTTGCATATGGACTTCCAGTTTTCCCAGCACCGTTTGTTGAAGATGCTATCTTTTCTCCATTGCATATTTTTGGCACCTTTGTCTAGTATGAGAAAATTGTATTTATTTGGGTTTGTGTCCATGTCCTCTATTCGGTACCATTGATCTACCTGTCTATTTTGGTGCCAATACCATGCCATTTTTATTAATGTTGCTTTGTAGTATAGTTGAAGTTCTGGTATTGCAATATGCCCTGCTTCATTCTTCCTGCTAAGGATTGCTTTAGCTATTCTGGGTTTCTTATTCTTCCAGATGAATTTCATGATTGCTTGCTCTATTTCTGTGAGGTACATCATTGGGATTTTAATTGGAATTGCATTGAATCTGTATAGCACTTTTGGTAGTATGGCCATTTTGACAATATTAATTCTGCCTATCCAAGAACATGGGAGACCTTTCCATCTTCTTTTTAATCCATTCTGCCAGTCTATGTCTTTTGATTGATGAGTTTAGGCCATTAACGTTCAGGGTTATTATTGAGAAATGATTTGTATTCCCAGTCATTTGGCTTATTTTTGGTTTTTAAGTTGGCTTGGTTTCTCCTTTGAGTGGTTTTTCTCTAAGGTAGTTCCTCCCTTTGCTGACCTACATTGTTGTTTTTCATTTCCTCCTCATGGAATATTTTGTTGAGAACATTCTGTAGTGCAGGCTTTCTATTTGTAAATTTTTTAACTTTTGTTTATCATGGAAGGATTTTATTTCATCTTCAAATCTGAAGGTTAGTTTTGCTGGGTATAGGATTCTTGGTTGGCAACCATGTTCTTTCAGAGCTTGAAATATGTTGGTCCAGGCCTTTCTAGCTTTTAGAGTCTGGGTTGAGAAGTTTGCTGCTATCCGTATTGGTCTCCCCCTATATGTAATCTGATGCTTTTCTCTCACGGCCTTCAAAATCCTATCTTTATTTTTAATGTTAGGCATTTTCATTATAATGTGCCTTGGTGTGGATCTGTTGTGATTCTGTGCATTTGGTGTTCTGTAAGCCTCTTGTATTTGATTTTCCATTTCATTCTTCAGGTTTGGGAAATTTTCTGATATTATTTCATTGAATAGGTTGTTCATTCCTTTGGTTTGTATCTCTGTGCCTTCCTCAATCCCAATAATTCTTAAATTTGGTCTTTTCATGATGTCCCATAGTTCTTGGAGATTCTGTTCATGATTTCTTACCATCTTCTCTGTTTGGGCGACTTTATTTTCAAGATTAATATTTTGTCTTCATTGTCTGAGGTTCTGTTTTCCAATTGGTCTAGTCTGTTGGTGATGCTTTCCATTGAGTTTTTTATTTGGTTTATTGTCTCCTTCATTTCAAGGATTTCCATTTGGTTTTTTTTGAGAATCTCTATCTCTGTGTTGAAATGATCTTTTGCTTCCTGCACTTCCTCTTTCAGCTTATTGGTATTATTATTCACTGCCTGCATTTGCTCTCTTATCTCATCCTTTGCTTCGTGAATCATCTTAATCATGTATAATCTGAAGTCCTTTTCTGACATTTTTTCTACCATACTGTCATTGGATTCTATTACTATAGAATCTAGATTTGTTTGGATCATTTTCTTCCCTTGTTTTTTCATGTTGTTCATGTATCTTCCCCTCTAGCGCTGCAGATCTGGGGTATTGCAGATTTCCCCCTATAGGGCTTATAGTGGCCCTATAGGTTTCCAAAACCCTTTCTTTAAGGGGAGATCAATATTAGCAGTGCCCAAACCAGACACTATGCAATCCTAGACCAAATAGCCCCTATGGGGACAATAACATCATGTAAATAAGGGAGAAAGCGACTCTGAGGGAACAGGTAAACAGAAGGAAAAGAAAGCAAGAAAAGTAAAGAAATAAAAACTTAAATATTTTTTTTAAAAAAGGAGAAAAAAGAAAATCTACTGTATAATAGTCATATTGTAATGAAACCTCCCAGTGTTCAGTAGCCCGATGTATGAGAGGTACCTGAGAATGAGCTTCAAGCCTCCAGCAGGCGTCGCAGGATGTGATTTGCCCCACCCGAAGATTGAAGATCGGAGCTACGGCTTCCAGGATTATCCAAGATGGCTGCTCTGGCTTCCAAATGTGTTGGCAAATGGGGAGTTGCAGCTCAGGGTTGGACGTGGTCAGCTGGAGGTCCTGGAGACAGGATGCAGTTGGTCCGGCAGTGGTCCTGGAGGTTGGGTGTGTTTGGTGTGGTTGTGGGATCCAGGAGGCCGGGTGCAATCAGTTGGTCTGGGTTCCCAGTGATAGGGCGCAGTCAGTTGGTCTGGGGGTCCTGGCGGCAGGGAGCAGTCAGTTGATGTGAGGGCCCCAGAGGCAGGGAGTGATTGGTCGGGCTGAGGGATCCTGGAGACGGGACTCGGTCAGTCCGGCCAGGGGTCCTACAGGGCCTGGCTGTTGTCTCAAAATGGTGGCAGCCACGTGTAATCAAACCTGCAGGTACTGTGACAGTGAACTTCCAGGCAGCAGCAGGCAGCTGGTTCTCCACTGGTGGTCTGCGGTCAATCTGCTGGCAGCTGTCGGACGATCAGGAGGTGAACCTCGAGCATTGGGTGATGGATAGGGGTAAGGCAGGCGATGAGAAGCAGGCAAATGGCAGATGATAGACGCCTGACAATGAGCAATCTGCTCTCAAAAAAGGCCGAGCTTTCCATCTTCTAAGGTCTTCCTCAATTTCTTTCTTCAATGTTTTGTAGTTTTCATTGTAGACATCTTTTACCTCTTTGGTTAGATTGATGCCCAAGTATTTTATTTTATTTTTTTTGAGGCTATTGCAAATGGAGTTGTTTTCCTCATTTACCTTTCAGCTGTTTCGTCGCTTGCATATAAAAATGCTTTAGATTTATGCATGTTGATTTTATATCCTGCTATTTTGCTGAATTCATCAATGAGGTCTAGAAGTTTTCTGGAGGAGTTTTTTGGATCCTCTAAACAGAATCATCTCATCAGCAAATAGTGACAGCTTAAGTTCCTCTTTTCCTATTTGTATCCCTTTAATTTCTTTAGTCTGCCTAATTGCTCTGGCTAGAGTTTCGAGGACAATGTTGAATAGAAGTGGTGAAAGAGGACATCCCTGT
This sequence comes from Sciurus vulgaris, assembly GCF_902686455.1. Taxonomy (NCBI): domain Eukaryota; kingdom Metazoa; phylum Chordata; class Mammalia; order Rodentia; family Sciuridae; genus Sciurus; species Sciurus vulgaris. The sequence goes on along the minus strand of NC_136471.1, from coordinate 94,710,647 downwards.
CTTGTTCCCGTTTTTAAAGGGAATGGTTTTAGTTTTTCTCCATTAAGAATGATGTTGGCCATGGGCTAGGCATAAATAGCCTTTACAATGTTCAGGTATGTTCCTACTATGCCTATTTTTTCTAGTGTTTTGATCATGAAGGGGTGTTGTATTTTGTCGAACGCTTTTTCTGCATCAATTGAAATAACCATATGATTCTTATCCTTAAGTCTGTTGACATGATGGATTATGTTTATTGATTTACGGATGTTAAACCATCCTTGCATTCCAGGGATGAACCCCACTTGATTGTGGTACATGATTTTCTTAATATGCTTTTGGATATGGTTTGCCAATATTTTGTTAAGGATCTTTGCATCTATATTCATCAAGGATATTGGTCTAAAATTTTCTTTCCTTGATGTGTCTTTTCCTGGTTTGGGTATGAGGGTGATATTAGCTTCATAGAATGAGTTCAGTAGGGTACCCTCTTTTTCTATTTCCTGGAATACTTTGATAAGTATTGGAATGAGATCTTCTTTGAAGGTCTTGTAGAACTCGGCTGAGAATCCGTCTGGTCCTGGGCTTTTCTTGGATGGTAGGTTTTTAATGGCTTCTTCTATTTCATTGCTTGATACTGATCTGTTAAAATTGTGTATGTCCTCCTGGTTCAGTTTGGGAGGAGCATATGTCTCTAGAAATTTGTTAATGTCTTCGGTAGATTCTATTTTGTTGGAATACAGATTTTCAAAGTAGCTTCTAATTATGTTATGTATCTCAGTGGTGTCTGTTGTGATATTTCCTTTTTCATCACAAATTTTAGTAATTTGAGTTTTCTCTCTCCTTCTCTTTTTTAGTGTGGCTAAGGGTTTGAAAAGACCACAATTTTAACTGTCTAGACCCAATTCTTTTTTCTAAGATAGTTTCTTTAAATTATGGTTCCCTTGACTTCCAGTCCATTTTTTCATTCTGCAAAGGAGTCATCTTCAAAATACATTTTATCTCACCTGAAGTTAGTAGTAGTTTCCTAAAATTATCAATATTGATATTTTCTATAGAAAAGATGGAATCTTCTCCAAGAATTTCTCCACTCAATTAATGACCATAGACCACTACTAGTGCCAATGATTTTATGGACAAATTGGAACCTCAAATCGAAACTGAAATAAAAGGGCATATCCTTCACCAAGTTCCATTTGGTTTCTGAATCAATCACACAGGAATGTTTGTGGATGAACCTTAGCAATCGCTCTGCTTCCAAGATAACAATTTTTTTGGCTGTTATTCTTATTTCTTCTGTGACAGTGGCAATGGGGTTTGTTTCTGTTGGAGTTTGAGGTAGCCATAATCATACCCATTTCTACTCAAGCATGAATACATGAACACTTTGATGGATTTTACCATTGAAGTACCAACTGACTTTTCTGTCAAAATTAATTGCACTGTGGCAGGTTTTTTCTTTTCCCAAACCCTATTATGAAGATTGATGTGTCTGTTAGGTTAGGGGGAAAAAAAACATTGAGTTCCCTAAGACATACCCTCTTTAAGCTCAATTCAGTCATAAAGTAGGCATGTTAAATTTAGACTCCAGAACTTCTAGCAGTGGACCCCCTCACAGGTTCCTAGACTTAAATTGCTTCTTGTGGAAAATTCCTGCAAATTTTCCCATCTCATAAATAATGCCTACAGATGGGGAATTTCTAATAAATTTGACCTGTGCCTGGAATTCAATGGGGGAAGTCCAGGTATTTGTACTCTTCTTGTAATTTTCAGTATGGCCTTGGGGAACCCTCTGCTTCTACTTTCTTTGAAATTTGTGAGGGTGGAATGTTTGGATGTCTGTGGATATTCTTGGTTCAGAACAAAAACAAATTCTTCTGGATATAGAGTTCCATATATAAAGTTCAGAAACAGGCAGACAAAATTTATTGCTCATTGTGGTGTCTCAGGATTTACCTGTTTTCCCTGAAGGGTAGAGGGGCACCCATCTCTTTCCAGAAACAATAGGTGAGTTTTTGTTTATTTGTTTTGGGTTGGAGTGCCATCCTTCATCTGAAATTGGATCCAAAAAGTAACCAAACTGAATGGTGTCTTTTTTCCAATATATTCTTATTTGGAGAATCAGTTTAACTTTTTAAGCCCAATATTTTTCATTTAAATATGTAATATCATTTTAATTTTTATTGGTTTGTATCGTGCTTAGGATTTTTACTGTTATATTATAAGATGATATTTGGCCAAGCTCTTCTTTGTACTTCAGTTTATGACTTTGTTTTGGGATATGGTGGTCTACAGTTTGGGTCTGAAATATCCCCAAAGGCCCATGTGTTAAAAGCATGTTCCCCAGGGTGGCACTATTGGGTGGTGGTGAAACCTTTAGCAGGTGGGGCTTAGGGAAGGACTGTAACTCATGCAGGCATGCCCTCAAAGGGGATTATGGGACTCCAGCCTGTAAGCCCAATATTTTTAAAATTTGGGTTTATTAAGATATAATTTATAAACAGTAAACTTCATCCTTTGTAGAACTACAGTGCTTCTTTTCGACAAACATATCGGTCATATAACCACCACCACAATCAAAATGTAGAGTTTCTATCCCCATAGTTTTGCCTTCTGAAGAATATAAGTGAAATCATACAATATATAGCCTTTTAATTCCAGCTTCTTTTACTCAATATATGCATTTGAGATCATCAATGTTATTGTGTGTATTAATATTACATTCCCTTTTATTACTGAATAGTATTTCATTGTGTGGACATACTGAAGTTAGTTTTCCATTAATCCATGAAGTGTGTTTGGATTGTTTTGGAGTTCTATAAACATTTATGTACAGATCCTTTGGGTGAGTATGCATTTTTATTTCTTCTAAGTAAATATCTAGGAGGGGATTAATGAATCATATGGTAAGTGATGTTTAACTTAATAAGAAACTTAAAATCCTCTTGTTCTTTCCAAGTCTAATACTGTTGGTTTGCTATAGTACTTCATCATCCCTAATACTTTAGTTCACCACTGTTAAGAATATTCCAGAGTTATAACCAATAGGACATATGTATTCATATAGATATATAGATACATGAGATGCAATTTATTAGGGGAATTGGCTCACATGATTATGGAGGCTGAGAAATTCCATGACAGGCCATGTGTAAGCTAGAAACACTGAGATGCCAGTAGTGTCACTGATTCCAAGACTGAATACCTCAGAACCAGGGAAGCCAATTGTGTAACTCTCCAATCTCAGACTAAAAGTCTGAGAACTCAGAGACAAGGCTTCTGGTAAATTTTGAAATCCAAAGATCAGAAAGCTTGGAGTTCTGATGTATAAAGGGAGCAAAAGAAGAGTGTAGTTCAACTCTTAAAGGTTGACTGATACTTTCTCCTTTTGTTCTCTCTGGGCCCAAAATTGGACTGGGTAATTGGATGGTGCCTGCCCACGTTGATGATGAATCTCCACCTAGTTCACTCAGACTCACATGCTCATGTCCTCTGGAAACACTCACAGACAAACCCAGAAATAATGCTTTATCAGGGTTCCAGTTATTCCTTAGTCCAGTCAAATTGACACCTAAGATTAACCATCAAAAATTTGTTTTCTAGATGGTTTGTAGAAAGCAATTGACAACAGTTTGTTTTAACTTCCTAGTTGTTCTGGTTTTACTAAACAAAAAGTCAGATCCTCTTTCCATATTTCATACTGTGGGCTAAGTGCCAAAATACCAATTGTATTTTTTTGAGTGGTTATTGCCATTCTGGAAGTTGGGAAGCCCAGGGGTTCCATCCTAATAGAATGGAGTATCCTTGTGATGATTATCAAGAAGGCTTCCAGTGATTTTTTTTTCTGTGTTTAATATATAGATTTTTTTAAAATTGTGAACAAATGGGATACATGTTGTTTCTGTTTGTACATGGCGTAAAGGCATACCATTTGTGTAATCATAAATTTACATAGAGTAATGTTGTTTGATTCATTCTGTTATTTTTTCCCTTCCCCCCACCACTCCCACCCTTCTTTACCCTCTATACAGTACTTCCTTCCTCCATACTTGCCCCCCTCCCTAACCCTAACTCTAACCCTAACACTAACCCTTCCCTCCCCCCCATTATGTGTCATCCTCCACTTATTAGCGATATCATTCGTCCTTTGGCTTTTTGAGATTGGCTTATCTCACTTAGCATGATATTCTCCAATTCCATCCATTTGCCTGCAAATGCCATAATTTTATCATTCTTTATGGCTGAGTAATATTCCATTGTATATATATACCACAGTTTCTTTATCCACTCATCAATTGAAGGGCATCTGGGTTGGTTCCACTTCCAGTGATTTTTATGCAGATCTCTCTCTTGGTTAACCTTTGCCTTCTGATTGATCCCATCCCCAAATGCTCCCTGAATGTTCTCTGACATTCTTCTACCCATCCTCATATCAACTGTCCAAGTAAAGAACCTTAACAATTTCCTTATTTCCTGTCATGTTGCCCCACACCTTAGCTCACTTCCATTAGCCACTTGGAACACTTTTCAGTCCTCATGACATCCTCCCTGGCCTTGAAAACTATCTTGTGCTGGGCATGGTGAGACATACCTGTAATCCCAGCAGCTTAGGAGGCCGAAACAGGAGGACAAGTTCAAAACCAGCCTAAGCAACTTAGCAAGACCCTAAGGAACTTAGTGAGACCCTGTCTCTAAATAAAATATAAAAGGGCTGGGATTGTGGCTACTTTAGTGGTAGAGCACTTGCCTAACATGTGTGAGGCACTGGGTTTGATTCCTGGCACCACATATAAATAAATGAATAAAATAAAGGTCTATCAATGGCTGGGGGTGTGGCTCAGTGAGTGCCCTGGGTTCAATTTCTGGTACAAAAAAAAAAAACCTATCTTGTACTCAACTGGATTTCAGTGTTTTTCAATGACAACTGTTCAACCCACTTCAGAATGGGAGAATGACTAAGAAGAGTAGGTTTTGTTTCAGTTTTTCTAGACTGCTCCTGTAGGTAATCTGCCTTGAAATTCATCTGTCTCATTTCATTCACCTTGATGGCTATATGTGCAGACATGCCTTCTTAGTGGAGCTCAGATGGAGGTAGGCACACCATAGTATCCTTTGCCATACCACTTTCCAAAAACTTTATCACTTTTAGATGGAGGCTTTACATTTACTTCTTACGGTGGAGTCTCTAATGGATCACTGAGACTATCTTTCCAGATCCCCATAGTTTTCCCTCCATTTGTTAGAGCTATTCCCCCTTGACCTGTAGAACCCAAACTGACCTGCCACTTTCATCTGTACACCAAAAATAGGTCAGTAATATCCCACACTTAATGTGTTCATGTACTCTCTTCCTATCTTATGGGTGGGGACAGTTCTGTCACAAATTCAGGTCATGTGATCCTTTCTCTCTATTTTTAATCTTCCTATTTTCCTGCCTCTCTACTAGGAATAACATTACCTTCATTCAAGAGAATGTGGTCCCAGAATCTTCTTCCCTAAATTCCCTCAGGAAGGTATATTCCCCTATATGTCATATTTCATGGCAATAGATATTTTCCTGGTAAATTTACAACTCCCCAAACGTATACTGACAATATGAAGATGAGGTCCAGCTGACATATCTGTGGGCTCAGAGTTTGGTTAATTCTGATCTGCTGCCATTGTTGTTTCCACTCAGTCATCTCCTCCTCCTCTCTTTCTCCACTTCATCCATATCATGAACAACCAGGATAAATTTATGACTGTGTTAATGTAATTCATATATATATATATATATATATATATTTTTTTTTTTTTGTGGTGCTGGGGATTGAACCCAGGGCCTTATGCTTGCAAGGCAAGCACTCTACTAATTGAGCTATATCCCCAACCCTAATTCATATATTTTTAAAAAATAGTCTCAGGGCGTTTATGATGACTGAAAAAGCAGCATCATACTACTCTCTACTCCAAGTCTTGAGAGCCAGGTTAAATACTTTGCCAAAGTTCAGCAGTAGTGTGAGTGCATGAAATCAGTTACCCAGTTCATTCCTCTAACAAGATCACTTAATGGACAATACAGGGTCATCCCTCAATGGTTAGTGCAAAAATCATCTTTTTTAGTTCCCTCTCCATATACCTTGTCAGTGAAGGTATTACAAAGGATTTCAGGAATAAACCCACTAGAAATTGGAGTGTTATGAAGATGAGCATGTCACATTTTGAGGTTTATACTCTTGAAAGTGCGTGGTAGTTATTGATCCAGAATTGTGTGGAGTGCCCTTTTTGGGGGTCAATAATCAATTCTACCTAAAATACAGCCCTCTTTGTAAACGACCACAACCACTGCTTAGGGCTTGCTATCATTAGCTGTCATTAAGATGACCTGGACAGACTCCACCTCCTTCATGCCTACAGGCAAAAAGATCTTTCTAGAGGACATGTCACTTCTAGATCTTCCAATTGTTTCCCAAAGCCTGCAATATAACTGCTAAACTCCTTGGCATAGTCTGCAAGACCTTCTGTTATTTGGATCCAGTTTATGGCTTCAGATTCCTGTTCTCTCATTTCCCTTCCCTTAGCAATGTTCCCATACTTGAAGTTTCTTAGAATATACTCACTGAGTTCTCTTATGGTCCAGATATACTTGTTTCCCTCTTCCTCAAATAGGTTTTGCCAAACTCCTTCATTATCTACCTCAGAAAACTTTTCTTCTGGTCTCTTGTCAAATGCTACTTATCTGTGGGGCCTTTTAGATAACCCAGGCTGACTTATGTTATCTTTTCCCTCCTGTTTTTCCATGTATTGTATATGTGACTTCTTGTAGAACAATTGTGTTCAATAGTTTACTGGCTGATTATTTTTCCCTGGGCCAACATTACAGTGAATCACATACTCTTTAAACTGGCCACTTGAAAAGGAAAGGAAGTTCATTTATTGTGTGTTTGGAGAAAAGAATTGATTGAAATTGTCCCAGTTCCTCTTTCAAGCCTATTCCCTTACTCCTGGCTACTAGTATGAAACTCTCTCTCAATTTTGATCATCCTCATGAATATGAAATCACCAGAATTGGTGACAAAAACAGGAGAGAATTGGAAGACAGTGAGCTAGGAGCCAAAGTTTTCAATAATGACGAGGGCCAGTGGACATGACCATAGTGTAGTGTGAGCCTCAGGGAAGCTAGGTCCTTTCTGCTTCCTGGCCCACTACCCTAAGTACATGTTACTTGCCAGGATTCAGAGAGGAATATGACTTTAATAAGGGTCCAGGCCCCATGCTTTTTTGTATTCTCCTAGTCATATTTATTGTGTGCATAGACATTATTGCAATAGGTACATTATTTTAATATGAATCTATAATCATTTATAATTCCCCTTCTCAATTCATCTAAATCACCTTGTGAGACATGTACTAAAACTACTTTCCCTGAACAGATGCTCCTTGATTGCTGATAAACATCCTGATAAACATGTTGTAAGTTGAAAATACTGTAAATAAAAAGTGTTTTGAATACACCTAACCTTCTGCATGCACGTTTCTAGCTTAAGAACAAAGTACATTGTAGTCTCAGTATTTTTCCCTTGTTATCACAAGACTGGTAGTAAACTATAGCTTACTGCCATTGTCCAGCACCAGAGATTATCAGACCACATATTATTAGTCTGAGAAAGACCAAAATTCAAAATCTGCAGTACAATTTCTACTGAATGTATATTGCTTTCACACTACTTTAAGTTGAAAAAATAATAAGTCAAACCATTATAAGTTAGTGACCATCTCTACTAACATTAGTGCTACTAGTATGAATAAGTTTTTTACAAATATTGGGTTTTGTGTTATTAGAGAAATGTGAGAACATCACTAACTTCTTTATTTTGCTTCCATGACATTTATTTAAACGTTTTTTAAAAGGAAAGAATCTGAAAATTAAGCCACTAATTGCCCTGATTAGAAGATCTACATTATGTGATTCACACTATTGACATATGTTCTCCTGTAGGAACCTCCAATGCTTGTAACTGTGTTTTACCATTCCATGTTTTCCTTCCAAGGGTTTTTTAAAGAGATAGTAAGGTGAAAAGGGAGTGGTCAGCTGAAAAGATAATTATTTTGAAGATAATTTGGATTTACAGTGAAATGTTAATATCTGAAGTAAGAAAACAGTTACCTTTCTAAATTGGGGGGGGAGTGAGTGGTACTGGGGATTTTAACCTAGGGGCACCCTATCACTGAGCTACATCCCCAGCCATTTTTATTTATTTATTTTTATTTTGAGGCAAGGTCTTGCCAAGTTGTCAAGGATGGTCTTGAACTTGTAGTATCATTAAATTCTAACTGGGTGAACTATCTTTCAGTCTACTTGGTCCTAGTATTAGTCAATGATGCACATTTACAAGGGTTTAGGTGGCACTAAACACTCTTTCAGTGAAATAACTTTTATAATGTTTTTATATTTTATTTAAATGTTTATTCCAAATAAATATTTGATCATGTCCATTTCAATGAATTCATGGGATGAAATGCCCATGAACACATCTCCTTTAAGAGCAAAGGTGAAAATCATGCACTTTCATTGTATGTAGAAGCAAAAAAAAAAAAATTGATGTAATTCTTCACTGCCCTCTAAGAAGAAATAGTCCTGACAATTGGAGGATCTTTTTTTCTGTGTGCAAATAAAATGATACCCTCAGAATAGTGGCCTTTTTCATACTTGTAGTAGTATTAAGTTTGGGCTAGATGTTCAGTCTGAAGGTAAAAGATTAAACAGCTAAATTTTATCTGCAGCCATAAAGAATGAAATCCTGTCACTTGTAGCAAAATGGATGGAATTGGAGGACATTATGCTAAATGAACTAAGCCAGGCACAGAAAAACAAGTACTGCATGCTCTCTCTCCTAAGTGAAAGGTTATTAAAAAAAAAAAAAAGTGGACTTGAAGGTTGAAAAGCGATTACTAGGCATGGTGGAGATGGATAAAGGGAGTGTGTGTATGATGCTGGGGATGGAACCTAGGGCCTCACATATGCTAGGCAAGCACACTGAGCTGGACCCAAGCCCAGGAAGCCTAGATTTGACCAGTTCATGTCAGTGCATGTATTGAAATGTCACATTGAAACCCCATTAATGTGTAAAAATAATACATGTTAATAAAAAAAAACTAAATGGGAGACTGAAAGCCTGCTAATATAAGTGATTTCTTGATGTAGAATGTGAAAGATTTCTGAATCCAATGTCAACTTTAGGGAGAAGAAATAAAGTGCCATCTGGGATAGCAAACGTGGGAGTTATACTTTATATAAATCATTCATATGTGAATGAAAAAATATGTTCACATGAAAAGATGTGTATTCAATCACCATTTAGGCTGGGGTGGAGGATATTTAACCATGATTTAGTGGGAGGACTGCAGCCTAGAGAATAGAAAAGACCAGAGTTCACCCTCTTTCTCTCTTTATTGTGGAAACATGTTTAGTGAGAGCCCACAGGGTCTAGGTGTTCTTCCTTACTATGGTTTGAATGTGTCCCCTCCAAAATTCAAGTTAAAATTTAATCCCCAATGTGATGGTATGAAGAGGTGGGATCTTTGGAAAAGTAAGCATATTGATTAATGTCTTGTAAGGACTGGAGGGAACTAGTTCAGACCCTTTTTATTCTTTCACCTTCTCCCTTGTAAGGATGCAGCAAAAGGAATCTCACCAAGCACCAACCTTGCCAGCATCTTGATTTTGGCCTTTTCAGTCTCCAGAACTGTAAGAAATATTTTTGGAAGGGATGATGGGGATTGAAACCAGGACAATGCACATGCTACATACATGCTCTATTGTTGAGCTACACCCCCAGCCCCCGGAAATGTGAGAAATAAATTTTATTTATAAATTATCCAGGGCCAGGTATTTTTTATAGCAGCACTAATGGACTAACATACTCCCATAGCCATGGTCCTAGATGGAGGCCTGAACATGCTATATTCCATCAGTGTTGCTCAGGGAAGCAGCAAAGGACATGCTGTCACACAGACCCCTAAGGGGTAAGTCTTATTAGAGCAGTTGGAGATACTTGGGAATCTTGGCATTTAGTGGGGAAAATACCTGACATTTTGGTAGAAAATTATTGTTGAGAATTCAATTTCCTCCTGTTTTTACTTGAAATTTCTTTTCCAAGAGATTATAGTTGTTTTGTTCTGTGTAATAATTACCCAGTTTCTAGCAGTGGTTATAAGTTGTGTAACAGAAAATTCACATTGGGACAATGTTGTGTGAATATTTCTCCCTCATATGACTATGTGTAGATTTCCGTAACCACCACCACAAGCAAGATACAGTACTGTTCCATCAGCTCAAAGATCTTCCTCCTGCTACCCTTTTCATACACCCACATCCCTCCCACTCATCATTCTGAATCTTTCAAGACTACTAATTGCTTCTCCATCTCTAGTTTTGTTACTTCAAGAATGTTATATAAATGAGATCATAGAGTTTGTGGCCTTTTCAAATTGGCTCTTTTTTTCCACTCCACATAATAATATCCTTGAGATTCATCCAAATTATTGCATGTATAATTTGTCCTTCAATTGGTAAATAAAATTCCATAGTATGAATGTACCAAAATTTGTTCAGTCATTTACATATGAAGAGATATTTTGTAGGTTTCCAGTTTGGGATATTGATGTGTTAGGGCTTAAGTCTGACATTGTATTTATTTATTTGTTAGATCTCTGTTTTTGTTCCTCTGTATTCATTTCCCTGTTTTTCTGTGAGTTAGTTGGACCTTTTTTAAAATTGATTTTTTATTTCCCTGTAGTGTTTTTGAAGTATCTCTTTCTATCACTTTTTTATTGGCTACTCTAAGTATTACTTTATATATACAAACTTTAGCACATTCTGCTGGTTTGTATTTTACCAGTTTCAGTGAAATGTAGAACCTCACCTCTGTTTATCTTACTTCACTTATAATAATCTTAAGTATTTCCTTTGTGTACATTGAGGACCATATCAAATAGTGTTATAATTTTTGTTTCAGCCATCAAATACAATTATGAAAACTACAGGGAAGAAGGGGAAAATCTATTGTAATTAGCCATATCTTTACTCTTTCTGTTAAGCTTTTTTTTTTTTTCAGATGCTTAAAAATTCCATGTTTTATAATTTACTTTCTGGTTAGAGAATTTCTTTTTAGCTATTCTTTCGGGTATGTTTGCTGGTGGCAAATTCTTTTAGTTTTCTTTCATCTGATAATGTCTTGATTTCTGCTTTGTTCCCGAAGAATATTTTTGGTGTATAAAGGTATTCTTGATTGACAGTTCTTTCCTTTAGTGCTTGAAAAATGTTGTGCCAATTCTTTCTGATCTCTATTGTTTCTGGTGAGAAATTCTGATTCAAATCGTTTTCCCTATAGGCAAGGCTTTGTTTCTTTCTTACTGACTTCAACATTTTTACATTTCTCTCTGTTTGCAAAAGTTTGACTATGGTATGTCCTGACGTGGATTTTTTTTTTTTTTTTTTTTTTTTTGGTGTGTGTATATGTGTGTTTATGTTTATCCTATTTAGGGTTTGCTGAGTTTCTTGAATCTGTAGTTTCATGTCCCTTGGGAAAATGTCAACAATCATTTCTTTAAATATCATTTCAGTTCCATCTTTTTTCTTCTCTCCTAACTATGATGACATCAACATTTGATCTTTTGTCATAGTCCCACATGTTCCTCAGGATCTGTTCAACTTTTTCAGTCTATTTTCTCTGTGTTGTTCATATTAAGTAATTTATAATATTCTATATTCCAGTTCACTGATTCTTTCCCCTCTCCCCCATTCTGCTATTGAGCCTATCCATTGAGTTTATAAATTGTAGTTATCATATTTTTCAGTTCTAAAATTCCATTTAGTTCTTTTTTTTAAATCTCCTATTTCTTTGCTAGGACTTTCTACTTTTTCATTTGTTTTTATTATGTTTGTAATTGCTTGTTGATATGTCTTTTTAAACCTTGATACCATCTTATTACTGGTGTCTTTAAATTTTTGCAGTGCTGAGAATTGAGTTGAGGGCTTTGTACATGCCTGGCAAGTACTACTGAGCTCTATCCCCACCCCTGTTGGTCCCTTTAGATTGACTTTTCTCATTAAAGATTTCCTGCTTCTTGATAAGAGTGATTTTTTAAATTGAAACCTGGACATTTTGGGAGTTTTAAGACTCTACATCTTCTGTTTTATCACAGTACTTCTGACACTGGTCTGGCAGGGGAAGAGAAATACCACTTTGTTACTTCTAGGTGTAATGGAAGCCTAGGTGACCCCCTCAGTTCAAGTGACATCTCGGGGGTAGGGGGGTTTCTCATCATTACTGCTTGGCAAGATGGGAGTTGAAGTGGTATCTTCTGATACCACCCTGGCAGAAAGGGACAGGAATTCCTTGTTATGATTCCTTGTGACCTCCACTGACACCATGTAGTAATGGTGGGGGTATTCTTGTAATTGATGAATGGCTGTGAAATTTATGATTCTCTACTTGGCTTCCACTGATACAACCCAATGGAGAGAAGAGGGCCCCCTCCTTATCTCCAAGTGGTCATGGAAGTCTAGGAATTCCCATGTAGTATCCACTGATGGGGGCTTGTTGCTGTCAGAGAAAATGAACGTTCTGGCTCCCAACTTGCCCTCTTCTGACACTACTATGATGAAAAATTTGGGATCCTGGCAAAGGTGGAAGTCTAAGTTTCCTGCTTGACCTTTGTTGGCATGGTCAACGCTGTAATTTTTAATGGTGTTTGGTTATAATAGAGTGGTTTTATCTACAACTTATCTATCTGGAAAGATTGCTCTTTTCCTGGTCCTTGGCCTAGAGAGAATACACTTTTCTTGAGGCTTTTTTTTTTAGGTCTGTGCTCATTGATACTTCCAGGTTACCAGCTTCTCCATAGCCTGGTATAGGATATTCAAGGGAGAAAAACCCTCAGGGCACTCATTGCTGTATCATTCCTTTGGTTCTGAGGTCTATGTCAGTCTACTTTATTCTGTCGACCTTTCAGAGTCTTCTTACTTTTGTGTTATATACAGTGTTCAGGGTATTTAACTGTATTTAGCAGGAGGAATAGGGAATAGCTTCTGGAAATGGAAGATCCATTGTTTTCTCTTTAAAATCATTTTATTATGGAAACATTTATGTATACACCAAAGTAGAGAGATTAATACAATGAACCAACTTTACTCAGATACAGTTTGCAACATTTTACGGATCTTGCTTCATTTCTCCTCCCCACCCCAAGATTTGTTGTAATGTTTCAAATTCAAACAATATATCATATCATTTCACTCAATGTCAGTGTGCATATCTAACAGAAAAATACTTTCTATACAATCACAAAACCATTATTAAAATTTACTAAAATAATTCTTTAATAATATAATTGAATATCAATTCATATGCAGATTTTCCTGATTTTCTCAAGAAATGTTTTAAAACTTTTAAAAATAATATACAAACCAAATGTAATATTGTATTTGGTTGTTAAGGCCTTTTAAAAGATCTATAAATTTAATAAAATGTGGTATATATACATGATGGAATCTTAGTCATAAAGAAGAATGAAATTATGGCATTTGCCAGGAAATGGATGGAACTGGAGACTATCATGCTAAGTGAAATAAGCCAATCCCCCCAAAACAAGGCTGAATGTTCTCTCTGATGTGCAGATGCTATCACACAATAAGGGCGGGGAAGAATAGAAGTTCATTGGATTTTACAAAGGGGAGTGAAGGGAAGGGAGCAAGGATGGGAATAGGAAAGTCAGTAGAATGAATTGGACATGAATTTCCTGTGTTCATATATGAATACACAACCACATCATGTACAACCACAAGAATGGGAAGTTATACTCCATGTATGTATGATATGTCAAAATATACTCTCATGTATATCTAAAAAGAACAAATAAAAAAACTAAAAAAAAATCTATAAATTCACCTTTATTTCCTGTATCTCATTTTAAATGCCATTTATCATTGAAGAAATTGACAATTTTCTTATGCGAGATACTACATTCTGGATTAGACTGATTATTTCCTAGTGGCAACTTTGAATTTGTTCTTTTGCCTTCTATATTCACTATCAATGGAGAGTTGGGGCTATTAGATTTAGGTTCAATTTTTAATTTTGGTACCAATACATCATAGGTGGTACTGTACGCTTCCTATTTTATCCTACTAGGAGGTACATAATATGTAACTGTCATAAACTTAGTGATGATAAAATTGATCAGTGGGTTCAGGTGGTAGAGTTTCCCATCATCATTTTCCCTAATTTAAAAAATTTATTTATGGTCATTTTCTTACACTACTAGTTCTCAACTGGAGGGGATTTCATTCCCCAGGGGACATTTGACAATGTATCAAGACATTTTAGTCCTAATCATTATATAAAAATCTATTTCATTTCATAGTACTGAATTTTATAGCTGTGCTCTATTTTATTTAACTGGTCCCTTAGTGGTGGACATTTCTCCAAACTTTTGTTGTTATGCAAAGTGCAGCAATGAATGGTCTTGTGCATATGTCATTTTGCACTTTAGCTAGTGTTATCTTTGTGTTTGATTCCTAGAAGTGTGATTAATGAGTCAAATAAGGAAAACACATGTAATTTTGGTAGATATTGCTGAATTTCCCTCTATTGAGGTTATATAATTTTGTTTGTATTGCTGTTTATGGTTTTAAAAGGATTAAGATTAAAAATAATAAAAATGTGATTAAGATTTTTACCTGCAAGTTTGGGTACAATTTTACAAGTTCCATCTTTCTCCAACATTCAGACTTCAAAGAGACACTAAGGACAAGCATAAGAAGTCAAATTCCATACTATGTGTTACGGTTTGGATGTGGGTGCCCCCCAAAATCTCATGTGTGAGATAATGCAAGAAAGTTTGGAGGGGAAAGGATTGGGTTGTGAGAGCCTTAATCCAATCAGTGGATTAATCCTCTGACGGGATTAACCAAATGGTAACTGAAGGTGGGTAGAGTGTGGCGAGAGGAGGTGGGTCCCTGGGGGCATTCCTTTGTGGTATATATTTTGTCTCTAGGTAGTGGAGTCTTTCTCTACTTACTTATCATCATATGAACTGCTTCCCTCCACTATACTCTTCCACCATGATATTCTGAATCACTTCGAGCCCCAGGGAATGAAGCCAACTGTCTATGGACTGAGATCTCTGAAAGTATGAACCCCCAAATAAATTTTTCCTCCTCTAAAATTGTTCTTTTCAGGTCTTTAAGTCACAGCAGCAAAAAAGCTGACTGAAACACGTTGGTAAGTGTAATTGCAGAATGTACTGTTCACTGAGCTTCTTTTAAGTGCATGCCCAGGTTCAAGCTTTATCCCATAGTTCCAACCTCCAGCACTGGACACATATTTTGGGATTCCAATATTTTCCTACAAGGCAAAGGTAAGATAGGTGGTTGATGAGATGTTGTGCCAACATGCAGCAAGCTTATCAGAGACCATGTAATTCACATAAGTAGAGAATCAAAAGTGTAAATCAAATGGTGCATCAGTCTGACAGGCTACAGTTAGAGCTGCTGAAGACAGATGGAAGCTACAGACTCGCTAGAGGCAATATGTGGTGAAAACTGGGGAGATGGCTGGTTGGGATATGATGCAGTATAATCTACATTTTTGCTGTCATCCCAACAACCATGAATTTGCTTGTTCTCTCTCTCTCTCTCTCTCTCTCTCTCTCTCTCTCTCTCTCTCTCTCTGAGTCTTTCCTTTCTTTCAGTTAAAGAAAGAGACTTGGACCATTGTAATCACTTGGGTGCAGGCTCCCTGGAACTAGATGCATGCTTGAAGGAAGCCTTGAGTTCCTCCATTTTCTGGTCCTTCCACACCTCTAGGCCCACTGCTTTCCTCTTTAGGGTTGGGATCTCCACCATCTCCTGTGGCATATCCTGATGAACCCCACTCCTCAGTTCTCTGATTGCCGCTATGGCTGTGGGATTGCAAGGTACAAGGCCTAGTACTGCTGCAATGGTAAGCAGGGGCTGCTGAGCAAACTCTTAGTCATCATGAATGGGACAGCAGGCTGGCTATTTCTGAGCATTTTTGCCTGGACCAAATGGGATGGGAGGAGCACAGTAGTACAACTTAGGGGCCCTAGTGTTGAGTTGACTTGCTATTTTCCTTTGGTTAGCCACAAACAGATCTGCAGACCCCAATGAGACATCAAGGGTATAGAAAAAGTAGGTTATCAGACATCTCATTGTTGAAGTTAGGTATATTCTGAATGGGAAGAAGTATAGAAACAGAGAGTGAGCAAGAGGAAATTCAAAGTACTTTATTTAAAAAATTATTTTTGCAGTGTTGGGGATCAAGCCCAGGGTCTCATGCATGCTAGGAAAGCGCTCTACCACTGAGGTACATTCCCAGCTCCTTTAATGTTTAGGGACCTCAGTTTCTTCATGTGTATAGTAATAGTAATATTAGTACCTACCTCATTAGTGTGTTATGAGGTTAAAATAATTTATTAAATTACTTATTAAATAGTACTTGGCATATCATAAGCAATCAATGTTGGTTTACTGTTATTATTAGATTATAATTATTATATGTAAACCATAATTCATATCATGGCATTGCCTTGCTTAAAAACTCCGAAATGATTCTCAGTGGACTTGAGATAATATTCAAATCCTGTATGATGCTCTACAAAGCTCCAGGTGATCTGGCCCTCACCTGCATCTTGGTCCTCATCCTCATCTTATGTCACTCTCCCCTTTCTTGGTCATCAAGCTAAAGCTTTACTGGCTTTGCTTACATTTCTTGAAATCATCAAATTCCTTTTTTGTCTCAGGCCCTTTACATTAATCTGTACTTTTATAATCAGGGTGAAAAAGAACTTTTCTTAAATAGGTGTTAAAATCCACACTACATGAAGAAATGTGTCAGAAACTTGTCTATATAATATTCTTAACCATCACATAGCAAAAAATAAGAGACAAGTCAATGACAAATGGGGAAACAGTTATATTTTAGAATCTGACAGATAAATGCTAATAGACTAGTACTTATAAGTCCAAATTCTAGATTCCAGCTGCTGAGCTTGAATCCCACATCTATCACTTACTTGGGTATTATTCAATCTCCCTGTGCCTCAGTTTCATCACTTGAAAATGGGAGTAGATAAGAGAATTTCTTAAAATTATAGTGAGGGTTAAACAAGTAAACGGAACAGGTCTTGGCATACCTCAAGAGCCATCTAAGTGCTACTTATTATGATTATTGAGAAACCACAAGAAAACTAGACAGTTCACAAAAAAGGTAATACAAAATGCCCAATAAACATATGAAAATAGGGTGGATTTCATCCATGAGGAAGACATTTATTTGCTCATTTCACAAATACTTAAACATGTAATAAGTTCCAAAAAGGCATTGGGAATAGAATAGTAAACATCTTATTCTCTTGGTGTTTATATTATTTGTGTGTGTAATATTTAATATATCCACATGGTAATTACTCAATATGTCATGTAGTGATATCTTATGAAGAATAATAAAGGAAGGATGGGTTGGTATTTTATACAGTGGTCAGGGAATGGTTCTGAGATAAGGTGATATTTAAGTAGAGATCTGAAGCAAGTAAGGGAGAAAGCCACGAGGATTTCTTAAGTAAGAGTTTTCCAAGCAGTAGAAATAATAAGGATATAGGCCTGGAAATAGGAGCCAGCTTAATTTATGCAAGGACTGGAAATAAGTGTAGTCTGTTTGAAGCAAGGCTGAGCTGATAGGAATCAAGGTCTAAGAGACCAAGGCCAGGATAAGGACTTGCGGGTTTGCTAGGAGTGACACAGAAAGCCTGCTATTTGGAGGTCAGCACTGAAGATTTCACAAAGGATGTGGAAACCCACTAGTTTGATACTTATCTATAAATATATAATGACTTCAGATTGTGTTCACAACACTAGACTAGGCACCCAATAAATTTATGTAAGTTGGAAAAATGCAAGCAAGTCTACTCTCACTTAGGAATTGTATTCGGGCTACATACAACAAGGATCCAAATAACAAAGACTTAAAAGGATGACTTTTGAGCATTACACTGACTCTAAGATACTATTTACTGTGAGACACACCAATATTTTATGTATCACCACGAAAGAAAAAAATGCTGCCAAACAATCTTAAACCATCATTCAAATATTTCAGCAATGTTGAATTCTGAGGAAATGTACCTCTTAGAGTTGATATAAGACAGTATTTTTCCCCACATGTAAGAATAGGTCATTGGTTATTAGTTTCTTTTTCTTTTTCTATTTCTTTTTTTTTTTTGCCTTTCAATTTGATTGGTTACAAGTTGACTATTTACCTATAGCAATTAAATACTTATTTTTAGAAAGAAGAAAAAGGAAGAGGGAAATGCTTTTTAATTTTCCATATTAATTTAGGAATTACTTTGTTAAGTCTCCCCTAAAAAATCTCATGGGGATTTTTATTGGTGTTTCATTGGATGTATAAATCAACTTGGAGAGAACTTCTGTATATTAGTCTCATTTGTATTTCATAAAAAGAATATATGTATAAAATACACTTGTATCTGCATAGAAAATTTCTCAGATTTTTCCAGGGCATAGAACTTGGTGTGACTGTCAGGGGAAGAGAGGGTCTTTCACATTTCATGTCATTCCCATTTCTATATATTTAAAAACCCCACAAATATGTATATATATTAATTTTATAACAATGTAAGCCAGCAAATTTCAAAGTGGAGGATGTATTACCCTAGGGTCCTGGAGTTTAGAGGGAATCAATTTCTATATCCTCAAATTTTCTATGTATTTTTAAAATTGATCTGCCAAATAATATACTTTCTGTGGAGGAATCAAGCTGGTTCTCTTTCCATTTTTCCCTTCTCATGCCTTCTCATTTCTTTTGCACCTACAAAAGAAAAGCATACCTTTTACCCATCCTGAATCTTACCTGGATGTATTGCCCTGCAGTGTAAAATCCTTGGGGCACCAGAGAGACAATTCCAAACACTGCTGTCAATGGTGAACAAACTGTTCTAACAAACGAAAGGGATCAAATCCTTTTGCAACTCAGATGGTTTCCATTTCTTTGCTTCCATTAAAATTGAAGGAAAACCCAGTGGAGTTGTTAGCTGACAAATCATGAGAAATAATTTTGAAGATAAAGTATTTTTTTACTTTTTACCCATGTATTTCCAAAAGAATTCAAAGATTTGAGTGATATTGCTAAAACAAATATCCATTCTGATTTACCCATTTATATGAAGGTTTCTGCATGCTAACATTTAACCAAGCAAAAAATAGGAAGAGGATTGATGCTGAATCATGTCTTATTCTAGCAATAAGCAGTGTTTATCCATGGATATATCCACTAATTTTTTTAAAAAAAGCTCTACTAATCTTTACTTACTGCCAATGAACTTTTATTTTTAATAATTACATATAAAATATTTTGTAATATATTTAAAATGCTTTGATCCATCATATTCTAATACTAATTGTCATGATTAAAAATTTTTACACAACACTTAAGAGCCTTATGATCACAGGAACATTTAAAGAGCATTTAAATACACAATTGTACATTTTTGCTGCAGACTGGTATGGCAGAATAATGCATAAAATTGTTTCAATTGTAAGAACATATATTATTGGGACAAAATTCTGTGGGAAGAATAGAGTGGAATTAAGAAATCAGGGAAAAAAAGGGAAATATACAACATGTGACTATCGGTTATGAATTTTTAAAACAGATGATGGTTGCTTTCAAATCACTAAGGTATTTAGGGTCCACTGGATTCATGTAAAATAGTGACGTAACAGTTTTATTTTGAATGTTAGCACTTGTCAGAAATTATATTACTGCAGCCAACTGACATTTATGATGCAAAATTTTAGACTGTCAACCTAAAAATGCATGTAGATGAACAGCATTTTTCAAATATTTTTACACAGCATTTTGATATAAACCAACAGTTTTATATAAACATAAAAAATATGTATATGAGGGATTGTCATTTACTCTTTTGCCACCTTGTGGTCAGAGCTGTATTTAGCACCCAGACGCATGGGGACGATAAGGAGCTCTTTCTCCTAAGGTCAGCCTCTTCTGCTAGGGTTTGTCTTGTCTTTGTGCCAGACTCAAACACTAAGCATCTCAAGATCACCTCCACATGTGATTCAAAGCAAAAGCAACATGCAACCAGGAAATGAATGTAA
Source organism: Sciurus vulgaris (assembly GCF_902686455.1). Classification (NCBI taxonomy): domain Eukaryota; kingdom Metazoa; phylum Chordata; class Mammalia; order Rodentia; family Sciuridae; genus Sciurus; species Sciurus vulgaris. The sequence goes on along the minus strand of NC_136471.1, from coordinate 94,690,468 downwards.
AGTACAACTAATTTGTGATTTTCCCATAGGGATTATTCAAAAACTCAAATGTCACAGTGTTTCTGTTACATATTTTCTATATGTATTTTTGGTTTGGGTGTCTCTTCTCTGCTAGTGACCTAGACACTTCCTTAGTGTGACTTTTGGGTAGGTCAGTCCTGATTCTGGCCCTGGGGTAAATGTCTTTTTTTACTGTTGTTTCTGCAGCATCCCATACAACACCTGGCTGTGGGTGGGTGCTGAATAAACATCTGTAACATCTGTTGAATAAATGGTGGCAGAGTCCTCCACTTCCTGAACATGCTGGCCTGAGCAGAGTCCAGGTGGGCCTGTATGCTTCTACAGGAAGTTGCTCAGTAAGGCAACCAGGTAACCTTGGCTAGTCTTCAACGGTAGATGGTCTCAGGTACACAGAGATCATTAGGTCTCTTCATTGTCTGTTACTCTGTGAAGATGGGATGAGAGTAACCCCTTCCTCCTGCCTCCCACACTCTATGAACCCAGTCACTTTTAGTAGCAGCAGCATTCCTTCCATGAGTATGCTAGTTGCAGTTCCACTGGTTGCAGGCCACAAAGGGCAGGTAATTACTGGAAGGATGCTGGGGTGCTTTAAGGAATTAAAGGCAGAACTGATGTAGGAAGGGCAGGTACCCAGGCAGAACCTCAGCTGGGTAGGAACCAGACATCTTCCTTAAGTGTTCCTGAATCCCAACAATTACCTCCTGCTGCTAACCCCACGTGTCCTTCCCTTTCCCCTTCCTGGAGGGAGGGACAGGTGAATGGTGACATCCTGTGCAGACCAGAGAGAACTTTGCTGGAGCATATAACCAAGCAGCACTGCCCCACAAGCCTGCCAGGGTGCACAAGGCCACCAGTCAGTCACCCCCAGACTCTTCTTGGAACACTGCCTGCTCCCTCCAGCTCCATGTGCTGCCTGCCTGGGGCTGGACTCTCTGGGACTAGCAACTGCATCTTGCTTTCCCACACCCCCAGTCATGCCGAAGACCCAAGCTGCTGGTTCTGGCTTCATTTCTCATGGACTCCATAGTGCTGCTGCTCAGTGCCAGCAGTTTCCCCAACACAGGGGTTCCCAGAGGCCCCTGAGATTCTGACCAACCCCTTCTCTCCGTTAGCGGCCCCACAGGCTTCCTTTCCACTCCAACCTGCTGCCCACCCTGAGACTCTGCTAAAGATTAAGGGTCTCTGGACTGTATCCTGTAGTTTAGGCCCTTCTCTCAGCTGTAGGAGAGGTGCCAGTTGTAGAGATGGCCTTGTGGAGCCTTGTCCCCACTGGCCTTGGATAGAAGAGCTGAGTTCTGTCCCGCGGCTGCTCAGCATCTACTGGGGCAGAAAGCCAGTTGCCAAACCCTCATCCCACTCTTGGCCTTGGGAGCCTGAGGAGGAGGCAAGGAGCTGGTCTGGACTCCGCAGAACACTGATAAGATGGGAAAGGGGAGGTGCCACTTCAGATCCTTGGAATCGCTGCCGCTCCAGATCTGGGTCCAGGCCTGCCCCCAATTGGAGCTGAAGCTTCAATCTTTGTGGGAAGATAAGGACCTGGGTGGGAGGGGAGACTGGGACATACTGGGGGCAGGCTCAATCACCGAAATGATGACTGTCACGACTTCTGCCTGTGCTCCCCACGATCCCCTCGTGAGGGGATATTACACAGTCTCAAACGTTTGTGGACTTGGCAACCTTTCGGCCCCCCGGCCGCTCAGTGCTGGGGGAAGCCTGCCTGGACCAAGGGAAGGACGAGGAGAGGGGAGGAGACGACGATGGGGGTCAGAGCAGCGATTGGAGCTGAGAACTGGAAGCGCCTTAAAGAGACTGCGCGGTCCCCGCCCCCCTTCCCGCCAGCCTCAATGAATTAGAGCTGTGTTTCCCAAACTTGCCTGATCATAAGCAGCCTCTCGGGCCCTAGTTAGAGATACAGGTTCCGGAGTACCTCCCTTCCAGAGTCTGATTCCGTAGGCCTGCGGGTGGAGCCGAGGAATCTGTAATTTCAACATGCTCCCCACGTGATTCTCGTGAACAAGCAAGTTTGGAAAATATTGAATTAAAGGAAACGGGGCCTGGCTGCAGAAGCGGCCTCCGCTAGGGGGCTTCGGCGGGAGGATTCCCGGGGGCGTCGCCTGCTTCCGCCGCCGCCTCCTTCAGTGAAAGTCCCTTTTGGGTCCAGCTGCCACAGCCACCACGCTCCCTCAGGCCGGGCGGGGGACACCCTAGGTCTGCGTGGCCCCCGCGCCGCCACGCCCAGTGGCCGCCAGAGCCCTGCGAGCAGGGGGAGGAGCCGCCGCCAGTGGAGGCGGAGGAGGTAGAGGAGGCGGAGACGGCGGAGACGGCGGAGAAGGCGGAGAGGAAGGTGGAGGCGGAGGCGAAGGTGGAGGGGAAGGTGGAGGCGGCGGGGAAGGTGGAGGCGGCGGGGAAGGTGGACGCCACCGAGAAGGTGGAGACGGCGGGGAAGGTGGAGACGGCGGAGGGTCCGGGCCGCCGGGCTGAGCTCAAGCTGGAGCCCGAACCCGAGCCGGTACGGGAGGCGGAGCAGCAGCCGAAGGGGGAGCCGAAGCAGGAGCTGGAGGATGAGAATCCAGCGCGGAGCGGCGGTGGCGGCAGCAGCGACGAGGTTCCTCCCCCCACCCTTCCCTCCGACCCGCCGCGGCCCCCCGATCCCTCTCCGCGTCGCAGTCGTGCTCCGCGCCGCCGACCCCGGCCCCGGCCCCAGACCCGGCTCCGTACCCCGCCGCAGCCTAGGCCACGGCCCCCGCCCCGGCCCCGGCCCCGGCGCGGCCCTGGGGGCGGATGCCTGGATGTGGATTTTGCTGTGGGGCCACCAGGTTGTTCCCACGTGAACAGTTTTAAGGTGGGAGAGAACTGGAGGCAGGAACTGCGGGTCATTTACCAGTGCTTCGTGTGGTGTGGAACCCCAGAGACCAGGAAAAGCAAGGCAAAGTCGTGCATCTGCCATGTGTGTGGCACCCATTTGAACAGACTCCACTCTTGCCTTTCCTGTGTCTTCTTTGGCTGCTTCACAGAGAAACACATTCATGAGCACGCCGAGACAAAACAACACAACTTAGCCGTAGACCTTTATTACGGAGGTATATACTGCTTTATGTGTAAGGACTATGTGTATGACAAAGACATTGAGCAAATTGCCAAAGAAGAGCAAGGAGAAGCCTTGAAATTACAAGCCTCCACCTCGACAGAGGTTTCTCACCAGCAGTGTTCAGTGCCAGGCCTTGGTGAGAAATATCCAACCTGGGAAACAACCAAACCCGAGTTAGAACTGCTGGGGCACAATCCTCGGAGGAGAAGAATCACCTCCAGCTTCACCATCGGCTTAAGAGGACTAATCAATCTCGGCAACACGTGCTTTATGAACTGCATCGTCCAGGCCCTGACCCACACTCCCATACTGAGAGATTTCTTCCTCTCTGACAGGCACCGATGTGAAATGCCCAGTCCTGAGTTGTGTCTGGTCTGTGAGATGTCTTCACTCTTTCGGGAGTTGTATTCTGGAAACCCGTCTCCTCATGTTCCCTATAAGTTACTGCACCTGGTGTGGATACATGCTCGTCATTTAGCAGGGTACAGGCAACAGGATGCCCACGAGTTCCTCATCGCAGCATTAGATGTGCTGCACAGGCACTGCAAAGGTGATGATGTAGGGAAGGCAGCCAACAATCCCAACCACTGTAACTGCATCATAGACCAAATCTTCACAGGTGGCCTGCAGTCTGATGTCACCTGTCAAGCCTGCCATGGCGTCTCCACGACCATAGACCCATGCTGGGACATCAGTTTGGACTTGCCTGGCTCTTGCACCTCCTTCTGGCCCATGAGTCCAGGGAGGGAGAGCAGCGTGAATGGGGAAAGCCACATACCAGGCATCACCACCCTCACAGACTGCTTGCGAAGGTTTACAAGGCCAGAGCACTTAGGAAGCAGTGCCAAAATCAAATGTGGCAGTTGCCAAAGCTACCAGGAATCAACCAAACAGCTCACAATGAATAAATTACCAGTTGTTGCCTGTTTTCATTTCAAACGGTTTGAACACTCAGCCAAACAGAGGCGCAAGATCACTACATACATTTCCTTTCCTCTGGAGCTGGATATGACACCGTTTATGGCCTCGAGTAAAGAGAGCAGAATGAATGGACAGTTGCAGCTGCCAACCAATAGTGGAAACAACGAGAATAAGTATTCCTTGTTTGCTGTGGTTAATCACCAAGGAACCTTGGAGAGTGGCCACTACACCAGCTTCATCCGGCACCACAAGGACCAGTGGTTCAAATGTGATGATGCTGTCATCACCAAGGCCAGTATTAAGGACGTGCTGGACAGTGAAGGGTATTTACTCTTCTATCACAAACAGGTCCTGGAACATGAGTCAGAAAAAGTGAAAGAAATGAATACACAAGCCTACTGAAGCGACACACAGACTACCTGTAATGGAAGATGACGACACCCGTACTACAACTGGCATCAAGATTTAAGGACCTACTTGACCATGGCCCATGGGCCTGACAGAGTAAGAATTGAACAGTACCCAGTGTCCAAACGGTCCTGATGGAAGAGAAATAGAAGGGGAGGGAGAAGAGGCTCTAGTCTAGGCAGTCACTTAAAGGAAAATTAAATGGCAGGAATGCTCTGGTGGGGAAGGCAGGAGCAGGGAAATCGTGACACTGGTACATATCCTATATTCCTCCAAAAGGTTGTGTGGGAAGATGTGGGGGGGAGGGGGGTGGTATGGGGGGGTGTGTGCCCTTGTAACCGTAAAACATCTTTCTCCATGGGTGTTTCAGCTTCAATTGACCAATCACATAACAGTTATACATTTGGGGGGGAAAAAAGAAAAGTTTATAAAAATGTAGCCCATGATGTACATGGGTATGAAAGCAGAAAAGTGGAGGAGGCAGGGATATCTCATTGACAAACACCTTTGCCAGTTTCTTTGTATTCGTGATTTTTTGTGCTATTAAATGCAGTATTAAAAAAAGAAAAGCCCATATGGGCTAGTGAAAGGAGAAGAAATAAGGGGGCTTGTATAAGGGGAGCAGTCGCTCCAAAAGTAGAGAAGACAAGAGAAATGCTGTAAGATAAGCTATCCACACAGACAGGCCTCAGCTGACAGTGTAGTGTGTGTGTTTTTAAAAAAAGCTGTATGATATACTTGAGCAAATCAATGAACCTCTTTGCGATTGTTTTCTCATCTGTAAAGTGCAGATAATTCCTACCTTAAAGGGTTGTTGTTAAAGATTAAATGATATAAAATGTGTCAAAGTATAAAGTAAAAGGCTTGGAACTTTGTAGGGACTCAGTAAACGTTTGTTGGATCCGAATCTGAAACTTCTTTGGACTGGGCCCACGATACATCAGAGGTGCAGGTCAGTCCCACCTGAGACCTGTGGACAGAAAGGACCTGTGTCACATGCAGTCACACACATGCACACACACACAGAATTTTAAGACCTCTCCCCAACACTGACACAGTGGGCTCCACTGCTGTCTCTGTGTGAAAGGCGTGACAGTTGATGTCAAACCCATTATTGGAGAGGGGGGAACAACTGTCCTCCAAAGGTAATTTTTCTGTTCAGCTGAAAGACAGTCATGTTGTTTTCATGACTCAGCGCCCCAGTGACTGGATTCTCATGGCTAAATGCTATCAGATTGCAACACAAGGGTATTTGGTGGTCTTTGCCTTCTAAAAGCAATATGGGTGTAGCTGCCACATTTACCCACAGGCATAAATCAGGAGAAAGACTGTTTTCCAAAGTTCACTGATCTATCAGCCCACGGATGTTGATAGAGTGGCTTGTTGGTCCCTTCCCTGATCCTGACAGAGGGCAGAGCAGCCTGCAGAGAGCTAAGCTGAAACAGATGGGATGAGCTCAGGATGCGGGGAGCAGCGCAATTCCTTCTCTCCTTAGCATCAGGTACAGAAGTAACTATTACCTAGAAAATCCTGGAAGGGAAATAAATGTATCAGATCCACTGGCTTTGGTAAAAGACTGGGTTCCTCACATCTTCCTGAGTCTACTTTGTGATCAACTCATTGGGAAATACAGATTTACTCATGTGGTTGTGAGCACACCCTCAGTGAGCTCGCAGGCTTTTTAAGGGAAGGGGTTGTGTCTCTTGTACACTGGGCAGCATCCTCATCCCTTGGCACTGTTCCTGGCATATAATGCGTGAGTACTCAAAACATTTACTGAGTGACTAGATCGATGAATAAATTGATACACCTTCCTTTCATGACGAAAATTTCTTCAACATTCAGGGCCCATAATCTTCAGGAGACAATGTGTAACATTACTTTTCCTGTCTTGTAGGATGGGGGATATCAGAGATGGGTGGATTTGGATGCCACATGGCAACTTCATACCAGGTGTCTGGCTACCTTTTGGGATGTGTCTGGTAGCCCTACCTGGAAGCACAGCCATGTCCTCATTCTTCATGTCTGCCACAGGAAGAGTTCAGTCAGGCATGTGCCATCAGATTCTGACTGCACAGGAACTATCCTTAAACATTTTTAGTTGGAAATAAATTCAGACTTACGGAGAAGGTACAAAAATGAAACAAAATAGTATAATGAACATCTGCATACCCTTTATCCAGATTAACCTATTGTTGACATTTTATCTTACTTGCTTTATGTGCATTCTTTCATAAATGTGTTCGAACTCTGAGAATAAATTACATCCATCATGGCCCTTCATGCTGCGATATATCAGTGGCCATTTCCCAAGAATAGGCAGTTCCCTCCATCACCACAGTGTACCATCAGAAAAATTAGCATTGATTTGCTTTTTATCAAATCTACCATTCATGCTCCAATTTTGTCTTTTTGTCCCAGAAATGTCCTTTACATAGTGTTTCTTCCCCCTACTATAGGATCTGGTCTAGGGTGAGGTATTGGCTTCTAGTTGTCATGTCTTTTTTGCTTCCTTTAATCGAGAACATTTCTACAACCTTTGTCTTGTATGTATTCACATTTTACTAGAATGTTCTTCATTGGGGTTTGTCTGATATAGAAGCTGTCTTTTAAATACCCTGCACCCAGGAATAGTTCTAAGAGGAACTCACTGGCAAACGAATGGCATTAGACTGCTGAAGCTGACCTCCCTGTCACTGCTGGTGGAAGGCACAGACCACCAGAGGGAGCAGCTGTGCCTGGCACTTCCTGACAGGACCTCACACCTCTATATAGAAAACACCACTGTCCCTAAGCAACAGGGGGGGGTCATTCAAATCCTGCCCTATGCCCCTACCAGTCACCATACCCCAAACTGAGCCAGGAACCCAGGACCTGCTTTCAGATCATGCCACCGTGGGACCCAGGACATCATGCATTCAGCAGGTATGTGTTAATTTGAGCTGAAATTCAGGCTTGTTGGAGCATGTCTGGTCCATGGCTGGGCATATCCATGGTTGGGGATTTTAGGGGACTTTGGAGGTAGCACCCCACATCTTCACCAACGTTCCCATGGTGGCAAAGCAGTGGTGGCCAAGGGAGTGGGTGAGGGAAGGGATAACTACTTAGGTAGCTTCATTGGGCAGAGTATACAAATATGAGGCACAGAACAAGAAAATATGAGAGATGGTAAAAATAGATTGGTTTTTGAGCCACTGGAAGCTTTCAGGCACAAATGGGTTATTTTACACTTGGGCCAGAGTTCCTGTGTGAGCAAATAGGGGGGAAAGCTAGTAAAATTTAAGCTAATTCCTTAACTCCATCTATATCCATAATCTGAGAGACTCAGCTGTATTTAGATTTATGATCTGGGCCCAGAAGGATACGGGTGAAAGATGGCTGCTCACAACTGAGGGCCTTAACCACATATAGTGCTCAGAATAAGGAACAAAAAATTGGGGTGCTGCTTTGTCACACATTACACATCCTTCTTACAGTTTTTTTTTGCCTAACCTAGTTGGAGATTCAGTACCCTGCCACTGCCCATTTTTTAGAATAGCCAGATACTAAAACTGACTCACCTCTTCTCTCACAGGGGTGCCATCAACCAAAAGGTCTTCTCCAATCAAGAAATGGTCCACACATTCATATTGCTTTAATGCAGTACACTCCATGCTGGAAAGCTGTGTTTGCTCACCCAGAAGTGAAGGCCCACATCCTTGGAGTATGTAGCCCAGCACCTGTGCCAGTTTGGCATTACACAAGTGTTTACCTTGCACTGCTGGTGACTTGGTGCCATTCTTAAACTTTTGTATTGTAGTGTATTAAATACACAGGAAAAGTGCATATATATATATATTCCAATGAATTTCTACAGAATGAACATATCCCTATAAATAGCATCCACAAGAAACAGCATTACTGGTAACTCAAAGGCAATTATCCTGACTTCTTTCACTGTAGGTTAGTGTAGCCTGTCTTTATACCTTCTATAAATGCTATTGGTGTGTACTCTTTCTGGCTTGTTTTGCTCCATATGATTTTATGAACTTAGGACCTCAAATCTTTTTGTCAAGGAAAGCTAGGAGGAACTTCATTATTTCCAACTAATAAACAGTAGGAATCCTAACTTCTCTCAGTGATTTCTGACACATGAAGCCATTTCAAAGGAATCAAGGCCATGGCCAAGTTAGACCATGAGAATGTCTATAATCTCACTCAGGTATGAGAGAATGATGGATGGAAAACAGCCTTCCAGAGATGCTTGGGTTAATTCAGATACCCAGAAATATTAACCTTGGGAAACACTCTAGCCTTTTTTTCAATAAGTCCTGAATGGAATAGTCTATTCTAGTAAGTTATCCAACTAACAAGCATCAGAGTCACATGGAAGGCTTGTTAACACACTGATTGCTGAATCTTGTCCCCAGTGTTTCTGGTGCTGTAGATCTGGAATGGGGGCTTCAGAATTTGCATTTCTGACACATTCCCAGGTGATGTCCATGTTTCTGGTTCTGGGACCACCTTTGAGAACCACTGATCTAGTTTATATCCTTTCACACTAGTGTTAGTTGGAGTCTAAGGAGTCTATGAAGATGCCCCAGTGAGCACCCTAGGATGCAAGGGGTAGGATAAATCCATGAGGATCAGAATGTTCAACCCTACTTCAACCAGAGGAGCATCCCATCTTACTTGTTTTTTATTTGAGGTTTCCCAGTGATATTTGAAGGAGCTCTGCTACCAAAATATTTAAATATTAAAAATCATTGGGCTAAGAAATTTTATATCCCAGAGGAATTTCATACTTAAAACTACATGGCTGATATATCTGGAACATAATCCAACATGTTACAGAGGTCTGGCCTCATATATGCCTATAATCTAGGTACTCCTACTCTTTGGAACTTAAAGAAGTGTGTATTTATGAAGATGGAAGTGATAAAGAAAAATGCTTAATTATAAAGGTGCAAAATCGTGTGTGTTTCTTCTGGCAACATATCACACTAAGATGATATGAATAGTGCCTCCCCCACTACAAACACATATTAACATGAGATGAACTATAACGAAGTTTTAAATTTATAACTGTTTAAAAAAATGTCTAGAGAAACAAAAATAACGATTAAAGTCAGTGACTTTAATTAAAGTCAGTATATTGTTCCAAATATCAGGCTCAAGGGTCCAGGGACTTGGAATTGGTAGTCTAATACCCACACAGGTTGGCAACACAGCCTCAGGTCCAATGGCGGCAGATAATCTACCTTTAGTAGCTTTGTTTGGCCATTAGGAGGGGTTTGGAAAGAATGCATTGACAGGGCTTATGCTCTCTCTAGAGCCACCAGGAGATTAAAAAAAAAAAAAAACCCAGGCCTGTCATAAGAGGACTAAGGTGTCTAAATTTACTCTATTGTGTGTTATAAGAACGGCATGCTGAAAAAAAATGATTCTGAAGTAGAATAACTGAAAACCTCTAGAACCTCTGCAATAGTAAATACAATACATTTTTATAATCCAGGATACATGGAACCCCATACCAGAAAAAGAAATCTGCTGAAGACACTCAGGAACAAGCAACAATAAAAACACCGTCCTTGTAAATGATATACCAGTTGGCACAAGAATTAGCGCCCCCAAGAAATACTGGTGAGAAGAATTACCACTCTTTGAGAGTGAAATAAGAAAAGTTACAGAAAAACAAAACTAAGAAAGTTTTAGGAATAATAGACTCTCATTAAAATAACTGAGGGCTGGGGTTGTGACTCAGTGGTAGAGCACTTGTCTGGCATGCATGGGCACTGAGTTCAATCCTCAGCGCCACCTAAAAATAAGAAAAGGTATTGTGTCCATCTACAACTAAAAATATATTAAAAAAAATAACAATTGAAAGAAATACTTCAGGAAGAAGGAAATGGAAAGCAGAGAGAAAGGGTGAATAGGAGGCAAAGAATGGTAAACAAAAATTGTAAATGTGGGAAAATCTAAATAAGCATTTAGTTATAAAATAAAAATAGCTGGACATGCACAGGAGGCTGAGGCAGAGAATCACTTGGGCCCAGGGTTTGAGGGCCCTCTGAACAAAATAGTGAGACCCTATCTCAAAGAAAACAAAAAACCAAAACAATAATTATGTTGAAAAATAAGGGAGTATTAACAAGCAGACACTAAAAACACTGGAGCAAAAAAACATGACATATATCGGGGGGATTATTAATATTTAAAGCAGTGTAAGATTCTAGGAGTGTTTGTGAAGATGATGGAGATATTGCCTGAATTTAGGCCTTGTAACTCAAGTGTGAATGTTTAAACATTTAAGTATATGGACTTCTAGCTTATAGCAATGGCTGATTTGGTTATTTGACTTACCTTTACCAAAAATGCTGGATAAAAATCTTTCAAAACTATTTTAATAGCACGGAAGGGATGAGAGGATAGAGAGAAATTTGCAGGCTGATTTTTGGGTGAAAGATTGTAAACAAACAGGTAAGCAGAATATTGGAGCACCAAAGCCAATTTGCTCAGGGACATTTGCTTACAATGCTCACCTGAGCTTCAATTCAATGGCCCCAGAGGGGTAGAGGGAGAGAAGTCAAGGCTCAGGACCCTCCTGAGTTAATGTGAGACCCTGAAGGCCTACTCCCACAGCATAAGGGCCAACCAGAACTAAACCTGCCCCTTTTCCTGAAAATCCCAGAAAACTGTACAGGAGGTCGCCTTGCCATTAAATAGAGCTCTCTTGCTAAATGGAAAGGGCAAAATAAGGGGTATGTGTGTAAATAAATCACTTCCTGAGAAGGTCACACTCTAACCCTCAGATTTATTTCTCAACTATTTCCCTTGTATCAATGAACTTCAAGTCATAGACTTGGTTTTTGGTGGTTCCCGCAGAGGAAGTACTCCTAGATGCTTGAGAAAAACAAATACAAAGCCTCTAGAGGAGAACATATCCATCCCAGGTCTCAGAAAACCCTTCAGAATAAACTTTCATGGGCAGTGACCTGAAAGCAGACAGTTGCCTAAAGAAACAAGGCAACTTGAAATAGAAGCAGCAGGGAAAGGAAACCACAAACAACAGAAGCGGGTCCATACAGACTTCAGATAATAGAATTACTGCACACATATTTTCTTATTTTTAAATATTTTATGATTTAATTTTTGTATTTAAAATTTTTATATACATATTATAGATGTTTTATATTCATGGGAAAAATCTAGTCCATGTAAAAATTATCCTAGTTCCTTCAAGAAAACTGCATACATACTTTAAGGTAATTATGTGTACCATGCTTAAAGATGCAAATTGTTAATTTGAAAATATCTGCAGGGAAGAGGAACCTGTAAAAAGCAACGTAGCACATTGTGGGGAAAAGAACTTGTATAAGTGGAAAATAGCAACTCAGTGAATGTATTTGGAAGAGATGTAGACATAAGTGAAGAGTTAATGAAGTACAAGGCAAACCTGAGGAAATGATCCAGAAATAGAAAATTCAGGATAGTAATGAGAGATGTGGAAGATATAATGGGAAAATTTACCATACATTTGAGTATAATCTGAGAGAAAGAATATGAATGCTAACCTTAAGGTAATAGAGGCACTATTTGAAGAGATAATGACTGAGAACATTTTTAGACTTCATGGAGGAATTCAATCCACACATTCAAGATGCCCAAGAAGTCCCATGTTATATAAATAAAAACAAGTCTAGGACTGGGTTTGTAGCACAGTGGTAGAACACTTGCCTAGCACGTGTGAGGCATTGGGTTTGTTCCTCAACACCACGTGTAAATAAATAATGGTTCATCAATAACTAAAAAAATATTTTTTAAAAAAGTCTACACACAGACACTGTAGGAAAACAGAGAGAAAGAGAAAATGGAGCCAGAGAAAGATGACAGCTCCCTTCATGGGAACAGAAATTAGAGTGACTTCTCAGCAATCAGAAGATAGGGGCATGATCTTCAGTTTACTAATTGCTAACTTTGTTTTCTATACTCAGCAAAATATTTTAAAAGAATTAAAAAGAAATACAGATATTTTGAGAAAAATATCGAGTTCTTCACTAGCAGAGCCTCACTAAAAGAAATTCAAGAGAGGGTATCATAAGTGTAAAGGAGAAGAAAAATTATTCCAGGTGGAAGGTTGTGACAGGTGAAAGCATAGAAAATTAAAATGATGAATAAATGTAAATAAACACTGCAGTGTAAAAAAATCATAATGTTGCTACTGGGATTTGAAAAAGCAAACTAGACTTTAAATAGCAGACAACAATAACCATATGAGTTCTTAATTCATGCATAATCTTGAAGAACACTAAAAAAGATTACTTTTTCAGATTTTAGAATTTTGTAAGTTAATTACGTATGTCATTTTCTGAGTGCATGGCTTCCTAACTTACACACCAGTTGAAAGGGACAATGGAATGAATACAAAAAGAATATATAACCTCCAAGCCATAGATGGAAAAAGAAGAGTGGGGAACCCCCATGCATCAAGTTGAAGATAGGATAAGAGAGAAAAAAATAATAAAGAAGCTTCGAAAAATCAGGGTAAACAGAAAGCATAAATTAAAATAGTGGAATCAAATTCAAATACAATAATACAATGATAACAATATATGCACATAGGTTAAAATCTCTAGCCAATAGATATCAAGTTGTATTATGAAAAAAATCCAGGTATGTGCTTCTCAAAAAAACATTTAAAACAAGGTCACAAGTTAGAAGTTTGGTATGGAGAAAAAAGTATCCAATAAAGTCCTAACTGAAAGAAAGCTGTTGTAACTCTACTTAGACCATACAAAATAGCTTGTGGGTATAAGACCAAAATCATTAAAAATAATAATTCAGTAGGAATATTTAAAAAAATAAATTTCATAAATTTTAATAACATAGCTTCAAAATATATATGGCAAAATGACCAGAATTACAAGGAGAAACTGACAAATCTATAATCATGGTCAAAGAATTTGACCTATCTTCCTTATAGACTATTAAGTCATGTATACACAAATGTCAAGAATAACATAGATTTTAACAGCACAGTTATCTACATTAATCTAATGAACATGCACATACATATATATCTATGTATCTAAGAGCTAATAATAAACTTTCTTTTCAAGCACACTTGGGATATTGATCACATTCTATGGTATGCAGCAAGTTTCAGCAAATACCACAGATTTAGTTTAATTCAGACCATATTCCCTGATCACAATGCAATTAGAAATCAAAAGCAATACCAATAACAAATCTCCTAAAGAGCTGTTTGGAATGTTTAAAACACACCCATGACTCATAGACTGAAGAAAAATCATAATGTAAATTACAAAATATTTAGAACTGAACAATGATAGTACAGATAGCAGAGCTTTTAAAATAGAGCTAAAAATAAAACAGAACTTAGAGTGGTATATCCTTGAATGCTTTTTATTAGAAAACAATTTCAAACTTTAAACACTCATATCATTTAGTTAAAGAAGTTAGAAAATTAATAACAAATGGAGCCTATTGATAGCAGAAGAAAAAACAATCTATGTGAGGACACAAATTGTTGGAACAGAAAACAAAGTGGCAATAGAGAGGATCAGTAAAACCAAAGCTTGGTTCTTTGCAAAGACAAACCTTTGGTAAGACTGGACAAGAAAACAAAAGAGAATTTACATGTGAATAATATTAAGAATCAATAGAAGGTTGGGGCTGTAGCTCAGTGGTAGAGCGCTTGCCTCACAAGTGTGAGGCATTGGGTTCGATCCTCAGCATCATGTAAAAATAAAGGTATTGAGTCCATCTACAACTAAAAATATTTTTAAAAGAATGAATATAGGAAGAAAAACAGATAAAATAGATCTTTTAAAATAATTTAAAAACACTACAGACATTTCTACCAAATAAGTATAAAATTATAGATGAAACATTTTCTAGAAAATTATAATTTTACAAACCTTAAGAAGAAATAGAAAGTCTGAAAGACATAGATATTAAAAACACTGAATCAATAGTTTAAAACACACTTTTCTCTAGAAATAACAAACCAAGATTTCTAGCATGATATCTATCAAATTTACCTGATATATACTATTCCAGGAAATATAAAAGGTGGAAACCTTTGCACATCATTTCAACTAGAATATATTCATTATGTCAAAACTGGATTAGAACAGTACAAGAATACTTTTTTAACCATTCTCATAAATCTAGATACTAAAATCCTAAAAATACTAGCAAACTGAAATAGCAATGTAAATGAAAAAGTTATGTCTAGCAGTGTGATAGGTGGATCATATGGTGGTTCCTTTTCTAGTCTTTTGTGGAATCCCCATACTGCTTTCCAAAGTGGTTATACTAACAGCAATGTGTGAGGGAAACTTTTTCCCCCACATCCTCACTAGCATTTATATATATATACGAATTTACCACAGAGAATTCTGCTTTATGCATATATATATATATATAGCACCAATTTAAAAAACAATAAATGAAGAAATGAAAAAACAGTAGAGGAAGGGGAATGGGCAGGGGAGGAGGGGGGAATAAGCAAGTAGTGGGAAATGAAATAGAGAAAATTATATTCCATGCAGGTATATTTATATAAAAAATGAACCCCAAATATTATGTATGACCAAAATGCACTAATAAAAACATTTTTAGAAAGCTATATCATGACCAAAGTTTATTTATCTCATTTATTAATCTTATTTATCCTTAACTAGTAATTTTGACAAATGCTGGAAACCGTGTGGACTAGCATGAGATAGACAACACCTAGGCACTACAATCATAGAAGTCCCAGACTTTTGACTGCTTTCCCTCCAGTAATCTTACCAAATTCGCATGGTGAGCGTCTCAGAAAAGTCTCTTTGTGGATCTGGCAGGGATAAGGGAAGAGTAGCTATTGTGTAACCCCAGATACTTCCCACAGAAGCTCAGCTGTGGGTTAGGGAAGGCTTTACCACAGAACAGTAAAGAGACGGGGAAGAGATTTCCACCCACTCCTAGCTTCCTGTATCACCTAAGGGGGGAAAATCCTGGGGTCATGAGGAAGCAGGCTTAAGGGATACAGAATAGAATTGCAGCAGCCAGGAAAGGGAGTAGAGAGGGCAGTTAAACTCCTGGAGAAGGAACAGAAACATTTGGGTGGGCCACAATCCCCAGGACCAAGTGCCACTGGAAGACTGAGACATTATAAAACGATTATAACTGACTCCCTTCTTCCACATTGTACCTGACACCAACAAACCTACAGTACAGCAGGAATTCACAGGTAAAATAAGTGTAAAACAGATTCTCTCTGAGGAACAGTACAAATAAAAACCCCAAAGCTATGAAAGGAAACTAAAAATAAGGACATTAGAGGACTTAGGAACCTCTCGCACTTATAGCTATAGCAAACATTAAACACAGTCCATACCTATTTATTATTATCTATCTGCCTCTCTTTCTCTCCTCTTGGTTCTGTTTCTATGCAGATCTCTAATACAAAGTTTGAAGAAATATTTGAAACAATAAGGAGCAAAACAATTCCAAAATTTATGACAGCAAATGACAGCTTCAGAGAACACCAAGTTGAACACCACACCAAACCAGATATACCTGGGCATATCTGAACTTCAGAGAATCAAAGATGGAGAAAGTTTTGAAGGAAGCCAGAGAAAGCAGATGGATGAAAAACTGACTTAGCAGTCCCAAGAAAGCTAAATGCTAAAAGGGCAGTGGAGCAAGTAGAGAGACAATTGATTCCATGAGCTGTGATGGGGCGCAACTTAAGAACAGACTGATCACCACTGAGAAGTCCAACTTTGAGAGTCTTTATTAAGCCAGCTGGCTAACTGTCTCACACAATGCCACAAAAATGGCTATTGGGAGAAGAGTCCCAACCATAGGGTTGCAGTGGTTTTTATACCATAAATCAGTACATCAATCATAAGTGTCTGTTGCTATGATTTAAAACTACAAACTAACATCATGAGATCTAAAATCATTAGCAGAGAGGGAAGTGGGTTGAAATGACCTTACTTCAGTACAAACTAAAGAATGGTTACTAACATCCACACAATTGTTGTTGACATCACCATTCACATGGTGCATTGTTTAGGAGAAATAGGAATCAAAAGAGAACAATTTTTCATCATATAAGAATTGTCATTTTGTATTGCTAAACATGTCACGCTAAGTAACTAATGATGGGTACAGAGGCGGGGTGTTCCCATGGGAGAAGCTCATTTCCTACATAACATGGAGTCTTAGAGCAAAATGGAGTCTGTTTAGTCATTGCCCATATAGCCTGGCCTGTAACATTTCCACAGAGTCAAATAAGTCAACCTGTCACAAGGCTTCTCCACAAAGCTCAGACACTGATGTCACCAAGAGTTTCTGGAACTAGGAGTGATGGTGGCATTAAAAATAGGAGGTTTGGTTGAAAATTTGTTTAAGAAGTACCACAAAGAAAAACCCAAGTTCAAATGGTTTCACTGGTAAATTCTACCAAATATTTAAAGAATTAACACTTCTTCACTAACTCAAAAAATACTGGATGATGGAACACTGTCCAACTTCTTCTGTGAAACCTGTATATTAAAAACTATAGACTGATATATTTTATAAAAATAGTTGCAAAAATTCTCACCAAAAATTAGTAAAGCACAGTATAACAGCATATTAAAAGGATCATACACTATGACAAACATGGTAATTACACAATGGTGTGAGGTTGGTTCAGGATAAGAATATCAGTTAATGTAACAGATGACATTAATAGAATGAAGGGACAATAAACTACATGACCCTCTCAATAGATGCAGAAAAAGCATTTGAGAAAAAAAAAAAAATCAAACAGAACCAAAAGTGGTGGCACAAGCCTATTATCCCAGGTACTTGGTAGGTTGAAGCAGAAGGATTGCATATTTGAGGGCAGCCTTAGAGAAATCCTGTCTCAAAATAAAATTTTAAAAAGGACCAGTTCAGGGCTGGGGTTGTGGCTCAGTGGCAGAGCACTTGCCTAGCATGTGTGAGGCACTGGGTTCGACCCTTAGCACCACATACAAAAATAAGCAAATAAAATAAAGTTATGCTGTCCATTTAAACTACAAATTTTTTTTTTTTAAAAAGGACTGGGGATACAGCTCAATGGTAGAACACTTGCCTAGAGCACTGTGAGTCCCTGGATTCAATCTCCATCAACATCAAAAAACAAACAAAACAAAAGAAAAAACAATTCACAAGAAACAAGAACAAAAAAATGGAATAGCAAAAGTTACAAAGAAAATGGAGAAATTTGAGCCATGGGACTGGGGGTGTAGGTCAATGGTAGAATGCTTGCCTAGCAAACCCTGGGTTCCATCTCAGCAGTGGAAAAAGAAAAAAAGGGAAGGAAAGGAAGAGAGAAAGAGAGAAAAAAAGCAAGACAGAAAGAAAGAAAGAAAGAAAAAAAGAAAGAAAGAAAGAAAGAAAGAAAGAAAGAAAGAAAGAAAGAAAGAGAGAAAGAAAGAAAAAGAAAGGAAGAAGGAAGGAAGGAAGGAAGGAAGGAAGGAAGGAAGGAAGGAAGGAAGGAAGGAAGGAAGGAAGGAAGGAAGGAAAGAAGAAAGGAAGGAAGGAAGGAAGGAAGGAAGGAAGGAAGGAAGGAAAGGAATTGAAACCCTCATACATTGCTATGGGGAATGTAATATGGCACAATTGCTTAGAAAACAGTTTTGCAGTTCCTCAAAAAGTTAAACATGTAGTTACCATATGACCCAGCACATGTTCACACACAAAAAAAGTCTACATGAATGTTCATAACAGCATTATTCAAAATAGCCATAATGTGAAACAACCCCCAATGACTCTTATCTGATGAATGCTTAATAAATGCGGTATATCTATACAATGAAATATTATTCAGCTATAAAAAGAAATAAGTCTTCCCGAATGTAGTGGTACACATCTGTAATCCCAGCAACTCCAGAGGCTGAGGCAGGAGGATGGCAAGTTTGAGGCAACTTCAGAAAATTAGCAAGGCCCTAAGAAAATTAGCAAGGCTTTAAGCAACTTAAGGAGATCAAGTGTCAAAAGAAAAAATTAAAAAGGGCTGGGTTGTAGCTCGGTGGTTAAGTGCCCCTGGATTCAATCCCCAGTACCAAAAAATAGAATGAAGTACTGATACATAATATGACGTTAGTGAATGTTGACAACATGCTAAGCAAAAGAATTTAGCTTCAAAAGGCCTCATGTGATTTCACTTATATGAAATATGTAGAAAGAGAAATTTATGGAGATGGAAAGTAGTGGTTGCTGAGGATTAAGCAAGGGGAATAAGAGTGGCTCGTAATGGATACAGGGTTTCTTTAGCGGGTGATGAAAATATTCTACAATTAGTGGTGATTACCGCACAGCCTTGGGAATATACTAAAATCCACTGAATTGTATACTTTTAAAGGGCAAATTTTATAACTAGAGAATTATATCTCAATTTTTAAAATATATATCATATTGACAAAATTTTTTCTTAAAGAGTTGTAAAGATTCAAAGTGATAATGCATATAAGGTATTTAGTGCAATTCTTGGCACCACCTCAAGTGCTCAACAAAATGAGGATGCAATCTTTTCAAGAAGGAGGAGGAGCAGAAAGAATCAAAATTACAAATGTACATACTTATACAAAGTAATTTCACTTTTAGGAATTTATCCTGCAGATATACATGCACACATCCTACCGATATACTTGTTCACGTGTATTTACAAGGTTATTTACTACATTGGACTACAGAGGACTGGTTAAATAAATTATGTTACCATAGCTGGGCACAAAGCCATATACGTGTAATTCCACTGGTTTGGGAGACTGAGGCAGGAGGATCTCAAGTTCAAAGCCAGCCTCAGCAAAAGTGAGGTGCTTAGCAACTCAGTGAGACCCTGTCTCTAAAGAAAATACAAAATAGGGCTGGGGATGTGGCTCAGTGGTCGAGTGTCCCTGAGTTCAAGTCCTAGTAAACCGCCCCCCACCAAATTATGTTACCTCTAAACAATGGACTAAAATGCAGCTGTTCAAAAATGAGAAAATTCTTTATGTACTGATATGAAATAAATGTCAGGATATATTAATTGCATAAAGCAAAGTGAAGAACATCAAGCATGAAATGCCACCACTGTATGTGAATATATTAGCTATTCCAAAGAAAGGGTTTCATTTATGTAAGTTATGGATGTGTACCTGGTATTTCTTTCCACAAGAAATTTGTGTGAAAATAAACATAATTTTATTTTCAATAATTCAACCTAATTCTGTCCAAGCCTCCATCTCACCAGCAATCATTTTTTCTTTTCAGATCTATCCAATATACCATCAGGATAAAACCACAATCCTGATAGTGCCAGGATATCGGGGATTGGCCACTAGTCCTCAATCATCTGTCCACATGGTTTGTCTCTGAGTAAATCTTGGGTCTTACAGCCCCATGGAGTCTGCAGATGCTCTGATGAATCTGTGCCATGTTTGCGACTTGTAACTCATTCATAATGCTGCCTATGGTACCATCTGTTGAGATGCACTACACAGCAATACAGATGAAAGTATGATCATGGCTGATGATTGGTTGATTGATTGATAGATGATAGATAGATAGGTAGATAGATAATCATCTTCTATGTGTCAGACACTGTGACAACACACATGAAAATAAGCCCCTGCTTTCTTGGAGGGTGTATCTCTAAGAAAGAGGAGGAGCCTGGAACCAGAATACTTTTACAAGGAGGCTGGAGTGGAAGTTGAAGCCATTTTTACGAGTCAGGTTTTGGCAGTTGACAGAAATGAGAAGTGGGACTGTAAACAGGCAAATGAATTAAAGATCTGTCTATGGAACAACTGAGTCTGTTTTCTCTACTCCAAACCCAAATATGCATAACCAGCCCACCAAAAGTTGAAGGACTCTTCTATAATTACTATGGTATAATGGACTTGAATTCCATGGATCAGATAAATTAGTGACACGGTGGAGGGAGGCAATGGAAGTATTCAGAATTGCTGGTGCTTGGTGATAATAAAAAGGAGGACAATTTTTAATTTTTATTATTATTTTTAAATTAGCAAAAGACAGTATGCAGGTTTATTGCCCTCCAAGTGCAGAAGATTATTCTCACTGTCCTTGCCCCTTATAGGAATGACATAGATGAGAGATGTTCTCCTCTGAGAACAAATAAATTAGAATAATTTGAGATTGGGGTATTTGATTCAATAAACCTGTCAAGTACGAAAACTGGGGAGAATGAGGAAAAGTCAAAGGAAACTAAAAGAGGCCAAATGAAAAGCATACACAATGAGAAGATTTTCCAAATGAAACACTAGAAGAATTAAAGCTATGATGATGGAATATAGATATTATAGGTATCATGATAGCTCTTTAAAAGGGCAAAATTAAATACAAAGGTTCAAAGAATATATTTCAGGCGATAGGAAATTAAAAAGCCAAGTTTACAAATTGCAGAACAGTGAAGAAAAATAGATTAAAAAGTCACATTAGAAGTAAGCAAACAAATCCCACAACCAAAAAGATAGAAATACTGTGACAAAGTTCAAGGAAAGCCCATCAAATGAAATTGAAAAGACCAATGGCACCATGGTGATAAGACAAACTACAGTCAATAAGGTAGATACAAATGGTGTGAAAAATCCTTCTTCTCACCTCAAATACACAAATGCAACTTGAAATCAAGAAACAAAATAGGAACAGCCACGTTCAAAATCAAGAAAATGATATCCCAAGTCTCAGCCACAGGGAGGGAAGGCAAAGTTAGGTCAGTGACCCAGAGTTGCCTAAGGAAGGTATCAGATTTTGGCATACACTAGCAATGATGATCCAAAGGAGGTCTTGGGACCCCTGTGGAATCCCAAGATCCTTTTGGAAGTCTGCAAAGTCAAAACTATTTTCACAAACGTACTGAAATATATTTGAGTTTATCACTCTATCAAGTGCACAGTGGAGTTTTCTCAAGGCTACATGACCTGTGATATTACAGAAGATTGAATGCAGAAGCAGACATGAGAATCCAGCTGTCTTCTATTAAGCCAGACATTAAAGAGGTTTACAAAAGTGTAAAATAATGGAATCGAATGCTTTGCTTCAGAATATACAATTGTTATCCATTAAAAGTATGCTATTTATGTAACATATAATGTATTTCAGCATTGTTATTTTAAATGAGTTAACAAATTCATATTTAAAATTGTATCACTTTTACCTTCTATTATGGCAAATATTGATAGGCTAACCCATATAAACAAAAGCTCTTTAGGATGTTCAATAACTTCAGCTTTTTATTTTATTATTTTTTTAATGTTATTGTATTTTTTATAACTTTATTTAATTTATTTATTTTTACGTGGTGCTGAGGATCCATCCCAGTGTCTCACATGTGCTAGGCAAGCGCTCTACTACTGAGCTACATCCCCAGCCCCTGATTTTTATTTTAAATTAACATATAATAAAAGTGATTTTCATTGGTGTGCAGTTTGATGAATTTTAACCCTTGTATATACTCATGAAATGAATTTTAACCCTTGTATATACTCACCACAATCTGAATAAATATCAATTTTATTACTGCATAAAATTTCTTTTTCTATCCTCTGCTCACACCTTACTCCCACCACAATACCTGGCAACCACTGATCTGTTATCTATCATTGTAGTTGCATTTTTTTTTTTGAGAATGTCACATAGATGGAATCACACAATATATACCCTTTAGCCACTTACTTCCTTCCCTCAACATAATGCCTTTGAAATCCATTCAAGTTGTTGGGTGAATCTATAGTCTGTTCCTTTTTGTTGCTGAGGACTACCACCGTTTGTTTATCCACTCACCCACTGAGAACATTGGGTTATTTCTATTTTGGGACTATTACAAATAAAGTTACTACAAACATTTCTATATAGGTTTTGTGTGAACATTTCTCTGAGGTAAATACCAATGAGTAAGAGTGCCAGATCATAGGCTGAGTATATGTTTAACTTTATAAAATACTTCAAATTGTTTTGCAAAGTGGCTGTACATTTCTTCACTCTGAAGAGCAACGTAAGAATTCCAGCTGCTCTGCATCGCTGGGAGCAATTGGTTTTGTCAGTTTTTTAAAAAGAAATTGCCATTTTAATAATAGTGTGATGGTATCTTAGCATGGTTTTAATATGTATTTTTCTAATGACAAGTAATATTGAATATCTTCATGTTTTTATTTTCATCCATTTGTCCTCTATGTTGGTGAGATTCTTGAAGTCCTTTGGCCATTTTGTTGTCTATATTCCCCAAATATATTTATTTTCCCATTTTTATTGGTGCATTACAGTTGTACATAATGTGGAATTTGTTGTTACATACTTGTACATGCACACAATATAACAATATAATTTGGCCAAATTCATTTCCTAATATTTCTCCTTTCTCTCCCCTCCTCCCTCCTCCTCTTTCCTCCCCCTAGTCCCTTTCCTCTACTGATTGCCCTTAGACTTTCATGAGATGCCCCCCGACCCCCGCCACACCTTTCTTTTCCTTTTTTCCTCTCTGGCTTCCACAAGTGAGAGAAAACATATGACACTTGACCTTCTGAGTTTGGCTTATTTCACTTAACATAATGTTCCTTTAGCCAATTTTTAATGAGGTTTTTATTTTTAAACTGTTGAGCTGTGAGAAATAAGCTATGTCATTTGCAAATATTTTATTCTGGTATAGCTTCTCTAATCATTCTTCGAACCACATCTTTCACAGAATGAAATGTTTTGGTTTCAATGAAGTCAAATTTATCTTTTTTTTATCCTTTATGAATCTGACTGTTGGTATCATGTATTTAAAAAATATTTTAAAAAACGATTTGCCTGCTGAGTATGATGGCAAAGGCCTACAATCTTAGCAACTTGGAGGGTCTAAGGCAGGCGGATGGTAAGTTCAAGGTGCCAGCATCCACAATTTAGCAAGATTCTGTCCCCCAAAATTAAAATGGACTGGGGAGGTGCAGTCAAGTGGTAAAACTCCCCTGAGTTCAAACCATAGTACTGCAAAAACAAAACAACACAACAACAATCTTTATCTACTCCCAGGTTATTGGAGATAGTTCACTTATGTTTTCTGCCAAATGTTTCAGAGTTTTGTTTTACATTTAGATCTTTTATTGATTTTGAATTATTTCTTGTATAAGGTGTGAATTTAAGGTTGAGGTTCATTTTTTTTTTTGTATATGGAAGACTGGTTGTTCCAATATCATTTGTTCATTTGTTGAAAAGATTATCCTTTCTCTACTTAATAGCAAGGTTATCAAAAATTGGATGGTCACATTGTTGTGGGCCTATTTCTGGACTCTATTCTGCATTTATCAATAGGTGTGTCCCTTCATCAACACCTTCACACTTTTTTTCCTTTTCTTCTCCTTGTTTTTTTGTACCAGAGATTGAACCCAGGGGTGCTTAACCACTGAGCCACATCCCTAGCCTTTTTTAAAATCTTATTTAGAGACAGGGTCTCTCTCTTTTTTTTTTTTCTTGCAGTGCTAGGGATGGAACCCAGGGCCTTGTGCTTGTGAGGCAAGCACTCTACCAACTGAGCTGTGTCCCCAGCCCTTACATATAGTGTCTTGCTGAGTTTAGGGCCTCACTAACTTGCTGAGGCTGGCTTTGAACTCGCAATCCTCCTGCCTCAGCCTCCCAAGCCTCTGGGATTACAGGTGTGTTCCACCTCACCTGGCAACACCACACTTTTCTTGATTTCTGTAGTCTCATAGTAAGTCTCAAAATTAGGTAGTGTGATTACTTGAACTTTATTCTTCTCAAGATTATTTGAATTATTATTATTCATTTGGTTTTTCGTGTAAGTTTTGACTTCAGCTTGTCAGTATTGACAAAAATATTGCTTACATTTTGATTGGCATTGCATTGAATTGTGTAGATCAACTTAAGGAAAATTCGCATCTTTATTATGTTGAGTCTTCCAACTTCTGAACAGATATTTATTTCAGCCTTCACTGATTTCTTCCACTGGCACTTTGTAGTTTTCAGTATGCATTTTTGGGTTCTAAATCTGTAAATTCGACTAATGGCAGGTTGAAAATATTTGAAGAAAAAAGGTTGCATCTATACTGAACCTGAACAGACTTTTCAAAAATCAATATTCCCTAAACAACGCAGTATAGCAACTATTTACATACATTAGGTATTTATGTAATCCAGACATGATTTAAAGTATACAGGAGGATTTGCATAGGTTACATGAAAATACTACACCATTTTATATAAGGAAATTGAGTATCTGCAGAGTTTTATATCCCCAGGGCTCCTGGAATCGATTCCTCTCAGATACTGAGGGACTACTAGACAGTAATCCCCCCTTATCTGTGGTTTCACTTCCCATGGTTTCAGTTACCCAAGGTCAACTGTGGTCAGATAATATTAAATATTAAATGGAAAGTGTAATTTTAATATTTAATATTAAACGTTAAATGGCAAATTCCAGAACAAAAAATGTATTACTGTTAAATAATGTTTATTGTATTATTATAATTGTTCTACTTTTTTATTAGGAATTGTAAATCTCTTACTGTGCCTCATTTATAAATTAAACTTTATCATATGTTTGTATGTATAGGGAAAAATATATAGGATTTGGTACCATGTATAGGAAAAATTTATAGGAAACATATAATCTTATTTAATTTAATTTAATTATATAATTATATAACCTTATTTAATTTAATTATATAATCTTATTTATATATCTTATATATGTAAGATATATATATATAAATTTATAGGAAACATATAAGATATATATATACATATATGTGTGTATATGTATATATAAGGTTTAGTACTATCCATGGTTTCAGGCATCCATGTATTATCTTGGAAAATATGCAGGCAGATAAGAGGGGACTACTGTGCATTTTTCCTAGTTCATCCTAAGTTCATCTAGTAATTGGAGTAGCCATCTGTGCTAGCTAACTGCTTTTATCTGAAGGAAAAATCAAACTTCTATCTTTATGACAAGCAGGTGTTCACAGCTCAGAGCAAGACATCTAGGCTCAACTCACAGGATGACAAGGAGATAGGGCTGCTATCTTCCTTGATGTTCACAATTCAAAGAGATGGCTCCCAAATCCCTGAAGAAAAACATTACTGGGTTACAAAGCTGGTAAGACGCTTAGTTTTTAAAAACTACACACACACACACACACACACACACACAGAAAGCAGAAGGATTTACAAATACTAGTTTTCTCAAAAAAATATTACAAGGAAAGGATTTTTCCATTTGGCAACAGGAAATACTCAATTTTACTTCCGTTTAATTTTATGGAATTTTCTCCTACAAAGATTAAAAACAGGCTATCTTTTCTCCATTGCATATTTTTGGCCCCTTTGTCTAGTATGAGAAAATTGTATTTATTTGGGTTTGTGTCCGTGTCCTCTATTCTGTACCATTGATCTACCTTTCTATTTTGGTACCAATACCATGCCGTTTTTGTTACTATTGCTTTGTTGAAGATCTGGTATTGCAATACCCCCTGTTTCACTCTTCCTGCTAAGGATTGCTTTAGCTATTCTGGGTTTCTTATTCTTCCAGATGAATTTCATAATTGCTTGCTCTATTTCTGTAAGGTACATAATTGGGATTTTAATTGGAATTGCATTGAATCTGTATAGCACTTTAGGTAGTATGGCCATTTCGACAATATTAATTCTTCCTATCCAAGAACATGGAAGATCTTTCCATCTTCAACAAATGGTGCTGGGAGAATTGGAAATCCATATGCAACAGAATGAAACTAAACCCATATCTCTCACCATGCACGAAACTAAACTCAAAATGGATTAAGGACCTCGGAATCAGACCAGAGACCCTGCAGATTATAGAAGAAAAAGTAGGTCCAAATCTTCACCTTGTTGGTCTAGGACCAGACTTCCTTAACAGGACTCCCATAGCACAAGAAATAAAAGCTAGAATCAACCACTGGGATAGATTCAAACTAAAAAGCTTTCTCTCAGCAAAGGAAACTATCAGCAATGCGAAGAAAGAGCCTACAGAGTGGGAGAATATCTTTGCCAATCATACTTCAGATAGAGCACTAATCTCCAGAATCTATAAAGAACTCAAAAAACTCTACTCCAAGAATTCAAATAGTCCAGTCAACAAATGGGCTAAGGAAATGAATAGACACTTCACAGAAGAAGATCTACAAGCAATCAACAAACATATGGAAAAATGTTCAACATCTCTAGTAATAAGAGAAATGCAAATCAAAACCACCCTAAGATTCCATCTCACCCCAATTAGAATGGCGATTATCAAGAATACGAGCAACAACAGGTGTTGGCGAGGATGTGGGGAGAAAGGTACACTCATACACTGCTGGTGGGGCTGCAAATTAGTGCAGCCACTCTGGAAAGCAGTGTGGAGATTCCTTAGAAAACTTGGAATGGAACCACCATTTGACCCAGCTATCCCACTCCTTGGCCTATACCCAAAGGACTTAAAATCTGCATACTACAGAGATACAGCCACATCAATGTTCATAGCTGCTCAATTCACAATAGCCAGACTGTGGAACCAACCTAGATGCCCTTCAATTGATGAGTGGATAAAGAAACTGTGGTATATATATACAATGGAATATTACTCAGCCATAAAGAATGATAAAATTATGACATTTGCAGGCAAATGGATGAAATTGGAGAATATCATGCTAAGTGAGATAGGCCGATCTCAAAAAGCCAAAGGACGAATGATATCGCTGATAAGTGGAGGATGACACATAATGGGGGGGAGGGAAGGGTTAGAGTTAGGGTTAGGGAGGGGGGCAAGTATGGAGGAAGGAACTACTGTATAGAGGGTAAAGAGGGGTGGGAGGGGTGGGGGGAAGGGAAAAAATAACAGAATGAATCAAACAACATTGCTCTATGTAAATTTATGATTACACAAATGGTATGCCTTTACGCCATGTACAAACAGAGAAACAACATGTATCCCATTTGTTTACAATAAAAAAAAAATTAAAAAAAAAAAAAGATTAAAAACAATTCTCAAAAGGATCAAACTTTCCATGGAACTGAACTGCATTTTCCAAAAAAGTTAAAATTATTAAGAGGAATATATAAAATTCACAATATCTGGCATTCAATAAAAAATTTAAAAGGTATGCAAAGAAGCAGGAAAAATGACTCATAATAAGGAAAGAAATCAATAGCAACAGATCCAGAAATGGCATAGATGATAAAATAAGTAGTCAAGGACATTATGACAAATGTTATTTTTCAGATACGTAGAGGGAAGCATAAACATGTTAAGGGAAGAAATAGGATATATAAAAAGGTGCACAATGAATTTGTAGAATTAAAAATATGTCTATGATATAAAGTACACTGGATGAGATTAATAGCAGATTAGGTCATGCAATAAAAAACAAAAGATTAGGGGATGAGCAGTTAATTGGAGACTAAAAAAAAAAAAAAGAAAAGAAAGAAAGAAAAAGAAAATGATTAGTGAACCTGAAGAGCATGGCAATAAAAATGATTCAATAAAATCATACACAGGGAAAAGTCTGATAAATAAACAAAAAATCAGTGAGCTGTGGGATGACTGCGAGCAGCCTAATAAATGTGTAATTCCCAGGAGAGGAGAGAAAGGAGGACAAAGAAAAATTATTAGAAGAAATAATGGCAAAAAGTCCTAAATATGATAAACAAACCCACAAATCTAAGAAGCTCTGACTCGAAGCATAAAAAGCATAAAGATGTCAAAATCAATTTACTAAAAAAAAAGTGACGAAGAAAAGTCTTAACAAGAGCTGGAATAGTACACATTATGTAGAGAGGAGCAAAGATAAAAATGATAGCATATTTTT
This sequence comes from Sciurus vulgaris, assembly GCF_902686455.1. Classification (NCBI taxonomy): domain Eukaryota; kingdom Metazoa; phylum Chordata; class Mammalia; order Rodentia; family Sciuridae; genus Sciurus; species Sciurus vulgaris. The sequence continues at coordinate 94,662,196 of NC_136471.1, read as the reverse complement.
CATCAGAAACCATGGAAGCCAGAAAACAGCCAAGCAATGCCTTAAAAGGACCAAAGAAAGCCATCAACCTAAAATTCTTTGCCTAGCCAAAATACTTTTAAAAAGAAGGCAAAATACTTTTTAAAAGAAGACCTTTGTAGATGCACAGAAGCTGAAGTAATTCATTACCAGTGGACAAGTGTTACAATCAACACTAAAGTTAAGCTTTCAGGAAGAAAGAATACCAGGTCTAAATAAAAAACAAATATCTATAGATAAAGAAGGGAAGGTACATAATAAAAAAGAGATCAAAAAGGTAACTATGTGGACAAATATATTTTTAAGTCTCTTGATTTTAAAATCAAGAAATTGCAGAGGGAATTGGAAAGCACTTTGTACTGAATGAAAATGAAAAGATGACATATCAAAATTTGAGAGTGACAACAACAGCAGTGCTTAGAAGAAACCTTATAGCACCATCTTAGGAAGACAGAAAAAACCAGCAATGAAAACACACATAAAACAGAATAGCAAATAAATATGAGAGGAGAAATCACTATAATATGAAATAGAATAACAATAGAAAAGATCAATGAAACTAAAAGTTTCTTTGAAAAAATTGGTACAATTCATAAACTTCTATTCAGACTGAACAATAACAAAAAGAGAAGACACACTTTTACTGCTATCAAGAACAAAAGAGAGGAACATCACAAAAAACTTGATACCAATAAATCCAGCAACATTGATACAATTCACAAATAATCTGAAAGAAACAAACTATCAAAGGTCACTCTAGAAAAAGCAGATAACTTGAACTGCCCCATGACTAAAGAAGAGATTGAATTGTTATTTACCAACTTTTCCACAAAGTAAATCCATAGCAAAGATGGCTTCACTGATAAATTCTACCAAACACTCTCATACCCAAATGAGACAAAGAAAAAGAAAAAAAAAAAGGACTGGGGTTGTAGATCAGTGGTAGAGCACTTGCCTGGCACTTGTGGGGCACTGGGTTTGATCTTCAGCACCACATAAAAATAAATAAAAATAAAGGTATTGTGTCCATCTACAAGTAAAAAAGTTTTTTTTTTTTTTAAAAAGCACAAAAATAACACCAAAGTCCACAGAAATAAAACTAAAATCCATCATGAATATTGGGGAGAAATTTTTAATAAAATTTTTATCACATCATGAACATGGGATATATTCTAAGAATATAAAAAGAAGTTTAACATTTGAAAACCAAAGGATGCAACTACCCATATTAAAAGATGAAAAGTTACAGTCATATAATCATTTCAATAGATTCTGAAAAAAGCATTTTACAAAACTAAACATCATTTCATAATGAAATTCTTAGCAAGCCAGGAATAAAAGGCAACCTTCTCAATCTGTTGAAGAACATCCACAAAAAAAAATCTATGTGTAGCAACATATTTATGGTGACAAACTGCTTTATCTCCAAGATCAGAAAAACAGGAAGGATATCTGCTCTCTACTTATGTTCATTGTTTTACTGGAAGTCCTAGATAGTGCAATAAAGCAAGACAAAGAAACAAAAGGCATACAGAGTAGAAACGAAGTAAAACTCTGTTTATACTAAGATGATATGATAGTCTATATAAAAATCCCAAGGAATCCACAAAGGAAGTTACCAAGACTAATAAATGACTTTACAAACTTGAAGACTACAATATTGATAAAATTTGCAGTTCTATATACTAGCTGCAAAATGTCAGAGATTCAAATTTAAAAACACCTATGCCATTTACTATAGTGATGAAATATATAATAAATTAGAAACCAAAATTCAACAAAACATGGGCAAGATCTGTGTACTAAAAACTAGAAAACATTGGTGAAAGAAATTATAAAAGGCCTAAAAACATGGAGAGGTATATAATGATCATGGATCTCAAGACTTGATATTGTTAGGATATCAATTGTCCCCAATTTGGTCTAGATTTTATGCAATCCCAATAAAAATCTCATCAGAATTTTTTTGAGAAACTGACAAGCTGATTCCAGAATTCATATTTTAATTGTTAGAACCTAGAATAGTCAAATACAATTTTGAAAAAGGAGAATAATGTTGGAATATTTACAACTATCAACTTTAAGACTTATTATAAAGCTACAGTGATCAAGACAGTGTGGATTTGGCATGAACACAAGTAAAACAGATCAGTGGAACAGAATAGAATCCAAAATATAGACCCATAGAATTGATTTTCGACAAAGACAGTTCATTAGCAAAATAACAGTATTTTTCAATAAGTGTTGCTCAAGCAATTAGATATCTTTATGCAAAGAGTAAAATTTGACAAATACTTCTTTTCATATATAAAAATTAACTTGATATATCATGTCTAAATGAAAAATTGAAAGTTTTAAAACCTGGAATAAAAACATATAGAAAATATTTTTTAAGTCTTGGGTTAGTTATATATTTCTTATATATAACACCAAAAGCATGGGCCAGGGCTGGGGATATAGCTCAGTTGGTAGAGGGCAAGCACAAGGCCCTGGGTTTAATCCCCAGCACCAAAAAAGAAAAAAAAAAAAAAAAAAAAAAAAAAAAAGCATGGGCCATAAAAAATAAATTGGTATTTGGACTTTGTCGAAATTAAAATCTTCAGTTCTTAGAAAGATATTTAAGATAATGAAAATACGAGCTGAAGATTGGGATAAAGTATCTGTAAACCCATCTTAAACAAAGGATTTGTAGCCAAAACATACAAGAAGAAACTTTCAAAAGCTGAATACACTAGTAAACTTTAAGTAAGTCATATAGGTAGTAAAAAAAATCCTTAAAGAAGACCAAAATGATTTTATCATAGTTTTTAAAGCCAACTTTAAAAAAATGTATAACTCCTACTTTCCTGGTGAGTAGGAGAACTTTACAATATTTTTTGAGGGTAGAATAATCTTGATTTCCAAATCTGAGGCAGTCCATTAAAAAACAAATTATAGGCTAATCTTGATTGTAAGCATAAATGATGAAATCCTAGCCCAGATACATGCAGATTTATTTCCAAATAATCAATTAAAATATAAAACATATATGGTTTAACTCATTATTTCAAAGTGGCTTAATAGGAAATCTTAACATAATTCACCATGTTAATAAATACAAAGGAGGAGAACCATATCATCTCAGTTGTAGAAAAGCAACTAAAATTCAAAAAACGTTCAAAACGAACAAGCAAAAAACAACAAATATAGAAGCAGAGAGGTGTACCTTTCCAAAACCTTACAGCAGTCTTAGTATCATTATTACCCAACGTGATATTGGAAGTTGAAATGATAAAAAGAAGGGGGAAAAAAAACCAGAAACCAATATTGAGAAAAGAGATAAAGTATAACCCACTGGCATTATGTGGCTGTGCAGGACCTGAGGAGGGAGTGCAGTTGGATTTTGGGGCACTGTGGTGCCATGGGCTTGGCATCATGAGCTCAGGGTTGCTCTGCCAGTGCAGCGCGGGCGGCCACTCCTGACCAATCAAGCTCTGATCCTGGTGCACCCTGGTGGGGGTTCCAGTGCCCACCTGCAGCTTTCCCTACTCAGGCTTCTGCGTCTGAGTAACTCCAGACACTCCCATCGCCCTTCCTCCCTCATCTGAACTTTCGAAAGTTTGCCATGGAAAGTAACTCTTAAAATCAATATCCTGCTTTCTGTAAAAGGAAGGATCACTGTGGAGACCATTGAAAAAAGGTGCTACTTACATGGAGAAGGTGTGATACCCAAGGGCCTGAAGCCTGAAAATCCTTATTGATCATGCCTTTTGCAGAAAGATAGCAGACCTTGACATTTCTTCCTTAAGATGTGGAGCAAACTGACTAATGAGGGACACAATGAGCAGAAGAAAGTGAACAGCGTCTCTAAGAAAAATGGCAGCACACTCCACTGCATGACTCCTGAACACCTGAATGATATCAATGCAAATCCATGTAGAAGTTGTATGTGTGCAGCTTTGGCATAGTGCTTTGGGAAATGTTTGCAAATAAGGAGCCATATGAGAATGTCATCTGTGAGCAGCGGCTGATAATGTGCATAACATCCAGGAACAGGCCGAGTGTGGAAGACATCACTGAGTGCTGCCCAAAGGAGACCGTCAGCCTCATGGAGCTTGCTGGGAGAAACACAGAAGTTTGGCCAACATTTCCTAGTAATAGCATCTTTAAGGGCCGTGTAGGATGTATTCCACTTGGTGATTTTTCTCAGTATGACAATGTCAGGAATATGGTTTAGGTCTTCAGAAAACCAAGCTCCACTTTCCTCGTGGTTTCATACTGACTTTCTATGTTTCAAACATTTTGTTCAATGGAAAGATGCCATCCCAGGCCAAATGTCATGGTGCACACCTGCAAACCCAGTGGCTGGGGAGGCTGAGGCAGGAGGAGTTCCAAGCTAGTATCAGCAATTTAACCAGGCCCTAAGCAACTCAGTGAGAACCTGACTCTAAATAAAATACAAAATAGGGCTGGGAATGTGGCTCAGTAGTTAAGCATCCCTGGGTTCAATCCCCAGCACCCAGAGAGAGAGAGAGAGAGAGAGAGAGAGAGAGAGAATTGAAAAGATGCCATCTGTCTCAAAAACATTAAGGTATATAAGACCTTGTTTTTTTGTTTTCATTTTTAATTAAATATATATCATAAAAATTAACATCTGAGCTGTTTTCAAGCATGCAATCCAATGGCATTAAGTCCATTTGCATTGTCATGCAAGCATCACCACCATCCATCTCCAGGTCTTTTTCACCTGCTCACACTGAATCTCTACTCACAAAGCACTAACTCCATAATCCCCTCTCCATCCCCTGACAACTACCATTTTACTTTTGGTCTCTATGAATCTGAGCGCTCTGGGTACCTCATGTGAGTGGAATCATACAGTATTTGTCCTTTGTGTCTGTGTGTCTTCTTTCATCGAGCACAATGTCTTTTAGATTCATCTATGTTGTGGCATGTGTCCGAATTTCCTTCATTTTTGTGGCTAAATATAGACCACATTTTGCTTATCCATTCATCTGTTGATGGGCACTTGAGCTGCTTAACTGGCCTGCTTGTTTACTAGCTTCTTTCATTTCGTTCTCTCTCCTTATTTACTTGGCATCTTTGGGAATGTATTTTGTCATTTATATTGGTGCCAAAGTACAGAGAGAAGAAAAAGAACATGGATATTTGACACATCCTTGCACCCCTTCTCATTCCCTTAGATTACCTGGGAGCTTGCGAAATAGGGCAAAGTAAAGAAGTGAATCATGTGAGAAAGAAAGATATAATAGGAAGGTACTAGGCAGCCTCTAAAATGTTACCATATTTCTGTGAGAAAACAGAATTAAAACTCTGCCCATCACTACTGCCAAGTTTTACAGGTGTTCTTTGATTTAGTTGCCCATTATCATATGTGCTCAGTTAGCCTTAATCTCTTATATTAATTTCTTCTCTTCCTTCATTCCTTTTTCTCTTTTAAAATTAAAGATCTTATTTTGGGACAACTGTAAATTCATGTGCTGTCATAATTAAAGAGAGCCCATGTACTTTTTTTGGTACCAGCAATTGAACCTAGGAGTGCTTAAACACTGAGAAACATCCCCAGCCCTTTTTCACATTTTATTTAGAGATAGGGTCCTGCTAAGTTGCTTACGACCTTGCTAAGTTGCTGAGGCTGGCTTTGAACTTGTGATCCTCCTGCCTCAGCTTCCTGAGCCACTTGGATTACAGGTGTGTGCCACTGCACCCAGCCCATGTACTCTTTACTCAATCTCCCCCCAGTGGTAACAGCTCACATGTTTATTGTGGCACTATTCACAATAACTATAATATGGAATCAAGCTACATGTCCATTGGTGGATGAATAGGTAAAGAAAATGTGGTATACATATACAGCAGAATATTATTCAGCTATGAAAATGATTTGCACCAGAATGTTATTTGCACCAGAATGGATGGAACTGGAGGCCGTTATGTTAAGCAGAATAAGCCAGACAGAAGACAAATACTGCATGTTCTCACTCATTTGTGAAAACTAAAAAGTCAGTCTCATAGAAGAACAGAATGGAGTAGTGTTTAATAGAGATTGGGAATGTAATGGGGAGAAAGGACAAAAAGAATTTAATTAAGGGACATCAAACACAACTGGAGAGGATATGTACAGCATAGTATGGTAACTATATAGAGGGATCTATATAATCTAAAACATATAATATATTTCAAAAGGCCAGAGGAGTTCAGAATTTCCAGCATGTAAAATCAATGTGCTTCAAAGAGATGGAAGTGCTTATTACATTGATTTGATTATTACCCATGGACTACTTTATCAAATTACCAGAACATATCTCATGAAAACATGCAAATATTATGTCTCGAAAAATCAAAATTCATTTAAAATATAATTTGTATATGATATGGCTATGTAAAAAGAATCTATAAGAATCTATAAACAGAATAAGAATTTTTCAAGGTTGTTCCACATGTGTGCATGTTTGCACACACTCCTATGTATGCATGTCAATAGAGTACCTATATGGTAGCAATTAATTAAAGTGTTATTTTGAAGAAGATCTCATTTGAGCACAATAAGACCTATGTGGTACCTAGGAGTAAATAAAAAACCACAGTTATACTATAAATGATTCTATTTAAATTTTATTTTTATTTATTTAATAATTTATACTTTTATCTGCACTCAATCAAAATTTTAAGTACTTAGTATGTTCCAGGTGCTGTTGCTAGGGCTACTAGAGATGTAGTGATAAGGAAACAAAGTTCTAGCCTTCATGAACTTGCATTCTAGTGGGAGGAAGCGATGATAAACAAAATGAATACAATATATAGCATCATAAATAGTGATTGGAGAAGAATAAATCAAGGGAATTGATGATGAAGGGGTGGCATTTTAGAAGGAGTGATAGAAAGAAAGGATAAGACATATAACAGAGACTGAAATGAAGTGAGAGTGTTAAGTGGACATCTGGGGGTAAGGGATAAGAACTTTCCAGATGGAGAGAAGAGCCAGTGCAAAGACCCTGAGGTGGGAAAAATATGATCTAAAAACAACAACACAAAGTCACTGTGGCTAGAGGACTGGATGAGGTGGACAATGGCAGATGAGATTATAGAGTTATGCATGAAACAGATCATAGGGGACTTTTCATGTAGGCCATGATAATGAAAATGGATTTTCATTTGAGTAAAATAGAGACACCATTGGAGGGTTTTAAACAGAGTGACATAATTTGATTTGTGTTATAAGTGGATCACTTACTTCTACATTGTGAATAGAACATAGGAGGGCAGAATCAGAAACAGGAGAATAGTGCAGTAATCCAGGTATAGATGAGTGTCTAGGAACAGTGTAAGAGTGATAAAGAAAGTGGGAAATGATTCAGTTTTGGGTGTCTTTTGAAGAGAAAGCAAAACATTTTGCTGTTATGTAGTTTGGATGTGGGGTGTGAGAAAGAGTCATACCAAAGCAAACTGTGGTAGAGTTAGGGTTAAAATTTATGGGTAAGATAGTTTGGCTTGAGTAACTATAAGGATAGCTTTCCATCAACTGATATGGAACATACCAGATGGGGCTAGAATAAGTTTTCAAGGAAAACTTTGGGGTTCTGTGTTGAACACCTATTAGATATTCATACTGAGATGTTGAGAAGGCAGTTAGTTATATGATCTGGAATTTGGGGAGAAATTAAGTATATATAGAGAGAAGTTTGGAAATGATTCTATTTAAATTTTATTTTTATATATTTTGATGGTAATTAAGACCACGAGACTGAATGATCTTATCTGGGAAATGAACACAGAAAACTGAAGAGGAACAAGGATTGAGCCCTTGAGTACTTAGACACGATCTTAACCATTGTGCTCTGGAGCAGTTAGGATCTAAGCGGTAGACTATATTTTTTCCTATTGAGCTTGATATTTTCTACTTTTTAAATTTATATTTGACATAGAATTGTACATATTTATGGGGTAAAGTGTGATATTTTGATACATGCATACAATGTGTAAGGATCAGTTCAGAATAATTAGCATGTTTATTACATTGAACATTTATCACTTCTTTGTGTTGGAAATATTCAAAATTGTCTCTTCTCATTATTTTGAAATATATGATAAGCTGCTGTTAACTATACTCATCCTACTTGAGTAGAACTTTTCTTCCTATTCAACTGTATTTTTGTACCTGGTAACCAACCTATCTTTAATACCTCTAACCCCCTTATCTTCCCAGCCTCTATTCTACCCTCTATTTCTATGATAACTTATTTAGCTTCCACATACCATGTCAGTGTGTTTCCTTATGGTTCCTGTGGGAAAAACCACAAAATTCTTTGTCTCTACCATCCTTAGCTTCTCACAGCTAGGTTGATTAACTTCCTTATCCATAGTCAGTCCAGGCCCAGTTCCTAAAGCAATTCATATTGGAAGCATGAAGAGTTTCAGAAATATGAAGTTCTTCATCAGTGGGGTGCAGCATCAAGTTACTGTCTTTATAGGTTGGGAGTAGAACAAGCTGCCTCCAGTGACATATCTCCATTGGCAGGAGGGAAGGCAAGCCCTCATCCACCCACACTTTCTTTCTCTCAACACTTTCAGATATGGCCATAACTACCTACCTCAGATCACTGGAAATATGCCTTTCTAATTTGCTTATGTCAGTCATCACAAGAAACCTGAAGACTCTTTGGTCACCACCCTTGTGTCTCATGTTCTAAGTCCCACTCCCACGTTGTGTACTTCCCTAACCTATCTCTACCTCTTAGCCCTCTTCAGATCCAGAAATCCTTCTATTTTGTCCTCTAAGTCCATAGTCCTGGTTTTCTCAGAACAATTTCAGTTTATACACGATGTGTCCCAGTTATGCTCATTTCGGCATTCGGCATTCTCTTAAGAGTCCCAGATTGGATAAGATATTATATAGTCATGTTATTGAGAACTCAAAATCTCAACAAAATCCTCTATATCTTTTTCCTGTTTGCTGACTCTTCCCCTCACCATCTTGATATAACTAAAATGTGGATCTACCCAAGGACCCTACAGCCCTCTCAGCCTGAGATCCCTTCCAGGTTATTTTCTCTGTCTCTTCCTTAAAAATCACCATCTGTATTCCTATATGAATGCACATACATGACTACATGAGCAGTGTAACTCCACATGTGTAACACAAGAATGGGATCTTAATTAGAATTTTATACTCCATGTAGGTATGTCAAAATACATTCTATTGTCATGTATACCTAAGAAGAACAAATAAATAAAAACACCATCTGTGATTCTCTGTAATAGCATATATTATCCATTTCCTAACTTGCTATTGTTATCTATGGCTCTTCAGGTGCCCCACCCCCAGTTTCTCAAACATTTGAGCTTCTATCTCACTGTTATTCTCTTCAATTCTGCCTTCATTCTTTGTGATTTCCATATCTCAATACCTGATCTTTCCAATGCCCTAGTAGCTCAGTTTCTTCAAATGTCCCCTTTCAGTTTTTCCTTCCTCTATTTGCAGCCTCCATCTTTTCATGGCCAAAGACTCCTACTCCTCTATCAGTGGAGCTGAACATGGCTGGAGGAAAAAAGCACACAAAATGACACTCTCACTTTAAATTCAAGACCATGAACCTCAAGTGGGCACTTAATGTTGCCAGGAAATCACATAATATTATCCTAGTCCATTTACTCTGCTGGTTTCCTAGACAACTATTTCATACGTTCTCTTCTCCCTTCAAACCTCTAACACCTCCGCACACATCCTCATTCTCAGCCCATAACCTTGCTTCCGGTTTCATGGAGAAAATAGAGGCAATCAGAAAACAAAGCCCACAAATTTCTGCCACTGCATCTACTCAGCTACATAAATCTGTGCATGTACTCTGCCCTTTCTCCTATTACTGTTGATGGACTGTCCCTGCACCTCATGAGACCAACCCTTCCACTTGTTTATGAGATTCCATTTCCTCCTAACAATTCCCTCCACTCTTTTTTTTAAAAAAAAATTTTGTTATTGTATTGTTTACACATTTATTTATTTATTCATTTTTATGTGGTGCTGAGGATCGAACCCAGTGCCTCACATAGTGCTAGGCAAGTGCTCTGCCACTGAGCTACAGACCCAGCCTCCCTCCACTCTTGCCCCTCTCATCTCAATTTTTCCCCTCTACAGGATCTTTCTCATTGACTTCAGTCATGCTATTTTTACACCATTAAAACAGTTAAAATCTTTAGAGTCACCATCCTTTGCTCAGTACCCACCCCATTTCTCTGCTTCCTTTTACAGCAAAATTCCTTGCTATAATTGCCCGTATTTAATGTCTGTAATTCCTCTTCCCCCATTCCTTTTGAAGTTTTTATTTTGATCCATAGGAAGTTGCAAAAATAGTCCAGAGAGGTCCTTTGTAAATTTCACTCAGATTCTCCCAATAGTTACATTTTACACACTGTAGTATAACATTAAATCTAGGAAACTACCATTGGCACAATGTGTGTACATAGTTCTGTGCCATCGTATCACATTGGTAGATTTGTATAAGCTGACTGCAATCAAGGAAAAGAACCAATCCATTGCCACAAGCATCTTCCTGCTACCAGTTTATAGCTATATCCCACCTGCAATCCCTAATCTTTGACAAACACTGATCTGTTCACCACCTCTGTAATTTTCTGATTTAGAAAATGTTGTGTAAATGGAATTCTACAATATGTGACCTTTTGAGTTTGCTTTTTTGCATTCACCATAATGTCCTTGAAGTTCATTTGTTAATGCATTTGCCAACCATCTTCCCCTGTTGCACCTGCTTTTCCTTGTGTTTTGAACAAAAAGAGGATAAGAAGTAGTGCACAGGGTCAGTGGCGGCATTCACAGGGCTGGGAGGGGGTGGTGACACTGTGGGTGTCTAATAGGTCACCCAAGACAAAATCAGAAATGGTGCCTATCTTTCTGGCCAGTTTGCCTCGCTCCGTGATGCTGGCATAAAGGCAGAGGTTGGGCAGCAAAAACAAATTATATTCCATGCTTGTATAATGTAAAAATGAACCATAATATTATGTATAACTAAAATGAACTAATTAAAAAGAAGAATGCTTGACACTGTATTCTTTACAATGGAATGGGCCAAGTGATACATCTGGAAAGTATGAAGGTTTGAAGCCAGTATGGTATGGCAGCATGATGGTCAGTGCTTTGTGTGACATCTGCAGTCAGTAGATCTTCACCAGCCCCAGGAGCCTCATGCTGCCATCCAACATATTGTCCCACATCACTGACTTCCTGCTGAGCCCCTTGAGGCTCCTCGGCACAAGGTCCTCCAGAATGTATATGCACAGGTGCCTGCATGGATATTTTTCTTGTGCAGTAGGCACCTGTCCTTGAAACTCTCCTTGATCTCTAATGAGTACATGTATACCATGAGGTTTTGGTCTCAGACACCAGGACGCCATGACATTAGCCACCACAAATTCCTTCCTGTATACCTCGAGAAGCTTGGTGTACAAGGACCTGAGGCTCAGTGTTTTACTCCCCTCTAGATAGTGTAGCAGTGAGATACTCTAGGTGACATCTGCAACTAGGATGAAATTCTACATGCTGTTCATGGATGGATGTGCAGCTTGCTGCTGATCAAGACAATACTGGTTGGCTTACTAGCCCTCAGGATCCATAAGAAGTGCTTCTGATCAATGACTGACATCATCATATTCAGGATAGTCAGGGACCCCTTCTGTTCCTTCTCATACAGGACCTTGAACTTGTTCTTGATTATATGGTAAGTATGTCATTAGTTTCAGAAACTACTATACCATTCTGCAAAGTATGCCATTTTATTTTTCAGTGCATTCTACATTTCCACCAGAAGCATGTGAAATATCTAGTTTCTTTGCATCCTTTCCAGCATTTAGTGATATCACTGATTTTTAAAAATATGTTTAGTTGTAGATGGACACAAAAACTCTATTTTATTTATTTATTTTTGTGTGGTGCTGAGAATCAAACCCAGTGCCTGACATGTGCCAGGCGAGTGCTCCACCACTGTGCTACAACCCCAGACCATCACTGATTTTTAATTTAACTGTTCTATTAGGTGTGTAGTCATATTCATTGCAGGCTTATTTGCATTTCCCTAATGGCTTTTTATGTGTGTATTTGCCAACCATATATGCTCTTCAACGAAATGCCTCTTCATGTCTTTTATTCATTTTAAAATGGATTGTTTTTCTTTTTTCCTATGTTGTTACAGTACATTAAAAAGTATTTGTTCTTTTTAGATATACATGACAGTAGAGTGTATTTTGATGTATCATACATACTTGGAGTATAACTTATTCTAATTAGGATCCCATTGTTGTGGCTGTGCATGATGTGGAGTTTCACTGGTTTTGTATTCATATATGAACACAGGAAAGTTATGCCTAATTCATTCTACTGTCGTCCCTTTTCCCATCCCTCTCCCTTCCCTTCATTCCCCTTTGTCTAATCCAATGAACTTCTATTCTTCTCTCTCCCCCTGCTTATTTTCTTTTACCATTCAATTTTGAGAATTTTTTATATGTGCTATTCTTTCAGCACTTGAAAAATGTGCCACTTCCTTCTGGCCTCCACAGTTTATGATTGAAAATGTGCCTTCATTCAAATTTTTTGTCCCTTCTAGGTCAGATGTCATTTCTCATTTCTCACTTGCTGTTTTCCAGGGTTTTTTTTTTTTTTTTGAAGGGAGGTATTTTATTTTTTCTGTAATTATTTTTTATTTTTGACTAACATTAATTGTACATATTGATGGGGTTCAGTGTGCTATTTTCGCACATGTATACAGTATGCACTGATCAAATACAACCTCCTTTTATCCACCCTCCCCCACTTTCCAACCTCTATTAATTGCTATTTTACATTCAGGATGATTTTTTTAAACTTCTACATATGAGAGAGACCATGCAATACTTGTTTTTTGTATCTGGCTTCTTTCTTTTTTTTATTTTTTTATTTTTTATTTATTTTTTATTGTAAACAAATGGGATACATATTGTTTCTCTGTTTGTACATGGCGTAAAGGCATACCATTTGTGTAATCATAAATTTACATAGAGTAATGTTGTTTGATTCATTCTGTTATTTTTTCCCTTCCCCCCACCCCTCCCACCCCTCTTTACCTTCTATACAGTACTTTCATTAGCACAATGTCCTCCATTCCCTTCTCTCCATTTTTCCACAAATGACAGGATTTCATTCTTGTTTATGGCTGAATGGCATACTCCACATTTTCTTTATCCAGTCATCTGTTTATGGACACTGACACTGATGCATATCTTAGCTATTGTGAATAGTGCTGCAATAAACATGGGTGTGCAGGTGTCTCTTTGCTGTCCTGAATTCAAGATATTTTCTTTGCTTTTTATTTTATTTTATTTTTTTGCGGTGCTGGGGATTGAACCCAGGGCCTTGTGCTTACAAGGCAAGCACTTTACCAACTGAGCTATCTCCCCAGCCCCTGCTTTTTTATTTTATAAAAATTTGCTCTTTCTTGGCATGGGTTTCCTTGGGTTGATTCTGTTTCAGGTTTACCCAGCTATTGAATCTGTACATTTATGTATTTTCCCAAATTTTGGAAAATACTCGTCATTATTTCTTCCAATATATTTTCAGCCCCACATTTTTTCTCCTTTCTTCTAGGTCTCATAGCACATGAATATTAGAATTTTTTGGTATAGTTCTACATATTCTTGAGTTTTGGTTCAGTTTTCTCTGTTATTTAAACTGCATAGTTTCTATTGCACTGTCTTCTAGTTCATTCCGTTTCTTCCATATTCTTCATTTTGCTGTTGAGGTCATCCAATGGTATCTTAAACTTTAGTTATTGTAGATTTTTGGTTCTATAATGTCCCTTTGGCTTTCCTTTATTTTGTTTATTTCTTTCCTGAGAATTTCTACTTTTTTTCATTAATTTCAAGCCTCTTCATATTTGCTCTTTGAAGTATTTTTCCATTGGATGTTTTAAAATCCTTGTAAATATAGTTCCCATATCTGTGTCACATGGGTCTTGATATTTGTTGGTTGTTTATTTCTTATTTGAGATTCTCCTGGTTCTTGTTCCAACAAGTGATTTTCATTTGTCTCTTGGACATTGGGTATTATGTGGTATGACTGACTCTTATTTATTTATTTATTCATTTATTTATTTTTAAATATTTTTAGTTGCTGATGGACCTTTATTTAATTTATTTATTTTTAGGTGGTGCTGAGAATTGAACCCAGTGCCTCACACATGCTAGGCAAGTGCTCTACCACTGAGCCACAACCCCAGCCCTGAACTGGTCCTGGTATCGTACAAGGAAGGGAACACTGTCTTGTTACTGCCATTGGGGATGGAAGACCATGTTCTATACCTTATGTTCACTATGGGGCAGGAGAGGCATTTTGTTCCTATTGGGCAGGTATGAAGAATGATGCTCTCCACTAGGCCTCCACTGAGAGCACCCAAGCACCATGTCATTCCTCAAATTCCTAGGTCCCTATTTGGCCTCCCTTTCTCTTTCCATCTTTCTGAAACATCTTAGTTTGTTTTATATATAATATCCAGGGTTTTTCTTAGCAGGGGAAATAAGGATAAATGCCTTCACCCTACTTTGAGTATAAGCAGAAATTCTCTCTTCCATTTTCTCTTAAACTAGCTCTTATCAAGGCTTCAACCTCCCTGACTCTCCCGAAGTGGATGTTGTCATTTTCATCATGACCTCCACATTTCCAAATCCAATGTCATTCTCATTTTACTTGACCCATCAATAGCAATCCATTCAGTGATCACTTCCTCTCTTTTTTCCTTAGTCTTTTTAAAAACCTGAATTTTTATTACATTTTCAGTTTTAATTTACACATGGTAACTTTACATATTGTAGGATAATATTTTAATACATGTATATACTGTCTGATGATTAGGGTAATTGGCATATCTGCCCCTGACATATATAATTTCTTTTGTGATAGAAACATTTAAAATTCTCTCTTGGAAATATTCAGTTTGCTTTTGTCAACCTTAGTTCCCTTCCTCCTTCTCGAAACACTTTCTTCACTGTTTCCAGGATGCCATACTGTTTGGATGTATCTCACAGCTGCTTTCTTAGTTTTCTCTTCAGTTCCTCCTCAACTTCCTGATAACTTAATGTGGGAGGGTTCCAGAGCTCAACTTTGTTCTCTTCTCTCCTTTGCTCATTTCATCTTGTGGTTGTAAACAGTAAACTGCTGTCAACTAACACTTTTGTTTAAGAGATGGGTTCAGATTGGGATGTTTGTCATATCATTCTTTTTAAAATTTTTGTTTTGCTTAGATAAATGATAGTAGAGTGTGTTTTTTAATATTGTTTTGGTTGTTAATGGACCTTCATTTTATTTATTTATATGCAGTGCTGAGGATTGAACCCAGTGCCTCACACATGCTAGGTGGGTTCTCTACCACTGAGCCACAACCCCAGCCCAGTAGAATGTATTTTGATTTTCAAATTTCTATCTCTGATCCAAACCTCTGCCTTAAATTACAACTTGTACACTTAGATGCCTATTTAGTAACTCCATTTGGTATCTAATATATATTCAAATTTTAAAATGTTAAAAGTCTTACACTGATTTGATCAGTACACAATGTATACAGATTTTAAAATATCACATTCTACCACATGAATATGTACACTTATTATATGAATTAAAGTGAAATGAAAATCAAAAAGGAGATAAAAATATTAACAAGGGATGAGTAAGAATAGCATGTGTGTGATTTTTGTACTACTTTAAAATTTACAACTTTTTATTTTGTACTGCCATGGATTGAAACTAGGACCTTAAGCATGTGAGGCAAGCACTCTACCACTGAGCTACAAAACAGGGCCAGAATTTTGTACCTTAACTGTTAATTTGAAATCATTTCCCAGTATAAATTTTTAAAAAGTCAAACAAAAAAAGGTTAAAAATCTGAATTTCCAAACTCCCCCCTTCTCAAACCTGCTTATCCTTCATTATTCCCAGTTGCTTAGACGGCAAACCTTAGGATCAGTCTTGACTTCTCTTTCCTAATACCTCAAATCCAAACCATCAGCAAATCTTGATGGTGCAACCTTGAAGAAAAAGACCTCTTAATGCCCTCACCTTGGTCCAAGGTACTATTATCTCTTGTTTGGATTGTTGAAGTTGCCTCTTCACTGATGATTCTTCTTCCACTTTGCCCTCCTATGTAACTCAATAACCAGAACAATCCTTTTGTGAGAGAAGTCAAATCCTATTATCCCTTTTCTGAAATCCTCCCATGACTTCTAAGCCATTGCTCAAATAAGAGCAAAAGTCATAGTCCTTTCATGGCTGGTCAGGATCTGACCCACTGTTAGTTTTCTGACCTCTTCACCAACTTCTGTCTTCCGTGCTCTTATCACACCAGCTGTTTCCAGTTACACCAGGCAGGCTTCCATCTGAGAGCCTTCCCACTGGCTTTCCCTCAACCTCAAAATTTTTTAAAATATTATTTTAGTTGTCAATGAACCTTTATTTTACTTATTTTTATGTGGTGCTGAGGATCAAACCCAGGGGCTCACACGTGCTAGGCAAGCGCTCTACCACTGAGCCACAACCCCAACCCTCAACCTCAACTTTAGCCACCTTCCTCTGGGCACCAGCATGGCCTCCTCTCTCAGTTCCTTCAAGTTATTTCTCAAGTCCCACTCCAGGTGTCTCCTGACAATACCTCTGATTATTTTAAGTTGTAACTTTCCTTTATATACTCCTCAGCTTAATTTCCCCCATAGCACTTGCTTCCCATGTGTACCACATAATATTATTATTTATCTATTCATCATCTGACTTCACTTCCAAATCCCAAAAGTGTAGGCTCACCAAAGACATGGGCTATTGTCATATGGTTCACTGTTGTGTACCTAGAACAGGGTATGACACAGACTAAATACTCAGTGTATAAATAAATGGAAATGCCACCTCACTCATGTTGTAGTGTTCCAGCACTTTTTGATAATAGTCCTGTTAATATTCTTAGGCTTGGAGTCTTAAAGTTTTATTTTAAATTTGAATCCTTTTTTACTTCCATTATATTTAAAAGTTAATTTATCTACTATTATATTTTTAGATTCTGGAAATTACCAGCATAATGGACCAACAGCAACAACAATATAGAATGTATTCTTGTCAAATTCTTATCTTGTTTAGTAAAACTAGGCAAGATAATAATCTGGTAAATCATTGTTCTGTTTATTCTAAAGGTATTTAAAGTGACTACGAAGACTTATAAAAAATGAGATAATCAGGTTAAAGAAAAATACAGATAGGAAAAATAAAATAGAACTAGATGCGAAGTTGATAAAAAATGCAATCCCCATCAGTGTGTACAACTATAATGCACCAATAAAAATGTGGAAAAATACAATCTATAGAGCTCCATTCGTCTGTTAAGGGTGGACCAAGTAATGGACAACAGGCTTTCTAGTAGCCAAGGTAAAAGAGAAAGACAAGGGCGTGTTTCTTAGATCCATTCCTACAGATAGGATAATGCCTGAGATAATGTCCTCTTTCTTGAATGGCTTTCTTTACTCTACCAGTAGATGGCACACATTCCATATGATGAAAATATGGAACAAGTTCTTTAATGCATGCATACTAAACTGAGCCTAATAGTAAACAGTCATTCTTTCTGAACTATGTGACTGGACGTTTGTTTCACCATTTAGTTCTTAGTGGAGCTTTGTGGAGAAACTGTTATTACCCCCGTTAGAGATAAGGAGACAGGTTCAGAGGTAAATCTCTTGCTCAAGCCTGGTTTCCAAACTGGCTTTCTGCTCTATCATGCTCTGTTGTCAACCTGCTGTCATTTGGAAAACAAGGTAGTTTTTTTCTACCTGGTAGAACTCTCGAGAAGCTCTCTTTAACTGGAGGTCTTACATAGTTCCATTGTCACAAAGTGCAATAGGAGTAAGAAACAGATTTGGGGTTCTGACACGAGCTATTTGAAACCAGGGAAATCACTTCTGTGTACTTCAATTTACTCTCTGACAAATGGGAATAGTAACATCTTCTTCTCTTAACTCTAAAGATGGTGTGAGGATAGAAGGGAGAAAAATATGTGAAAACACCCTGTAAGAATGATGTATTAAGCTGAGTGTGGTGTTGCACACTTGTAATCCCAGGGCCTCCGGAGGCTGAGGCTGGAGGATCATTAGTTCAGAGCCAGTCTCAGAAACTTAGTGAGGCCCTACACAACTCAGCAAGACCATGTCTCTAAATAAAATATTAAAAAGGGACTGGGGAATGTGGCTCAGTGGTTAAGCATCCCTGGGTTCAATCTCTGGTTCCAGAAAGAGAAAAAAAAAATACAATGATATAGTAAACCAGCATTTATGGCATCCCTACAGTGAGCTGGGTGCTATGGTAGTGCTCTCAGGCAATACTATTCAAAGTGTGGGTCTGTGGCCGAATGACAGTCCACAAACTATTATTGGTCCGTATCAAACCAGAATGAATTGAGAGTGAATGTTTCCAAACCTTAACAACAATTTGATGGACTAATTCTAATGCCAATTGAATTGTCATAAAAGCATGTGGCTTGTGTTTTGCATGTCTTTATTTTTATTTCATTTTTCTGATTTTTTTTTACTGTGTTTAAGGAAAGTATGGGGTACACACAGTGCATTTGGGGAAAATGGGCTTTCCCCTTCAAGTGTAAGCTACACTTGGACTTCTTTTACATAAGGGGCAACCTAACACGGAATTTTTTAGAAAGTAAATTTCTCATGAAAACCATTTGTTAAAAATTATGTGGACCCAATTAGAGAACTAAAAAGACTGAGATTTTTGCATATCATAGACGTTCTAGTGTATGTTCACAGACTAACAGGATATTCGTTTGGCTGGCACTAAATAGTAAGTTAACAAACTGGCTCTTCAAACTAATCACTATCTTTGACAGGTTATTAAAAATGATATTTCTCTCTCTCTCTTTCTGTACCGGAGATTGAACCCAGTGGCACTTTACCACTGAACCACATACCCAGTCCTTTTTATATTTATTTTGAAACAGTGTCTCACTAAGTTCCTTAGGGCCTTGCTAAATTGCTGAGGCTAGCCTCAAACTTGGCGATCCTTCTGCCTCAGCCTCTTGACTCACTGTAATTTGAAAAAATTTTTATATAATCAGGAAATATACTTTCATGGCTCAAGATTAAGTACACAACTCTATATTTTGCTTTTCCTCAGATAATGTATTGAAGATAATTTTACATATAAGTACACAAAGTGCTTTCTCTTTTTTTCCATTGTATAAGTGTTCCATAGTTTATTTGATCAGGCTCCTATTGAGGAATTTATGATTGTTTCCCATTTTTATTATTGCAAAAATGCTATAGTAAATAACCTTGTACACACAATTTATACATAGGCAAATATATATGAAGGAGAAAGTCCTAGAAATGAAATGGGATCTAAGTCCATATATTTACAATTTTTATAGTTATTGCACCATTTTCCTCAATTGACTAATTGCACTCCCACCAGTAATTTACGAAAGGATTCCCCCTAGTTTGTCAACAGTATATTATGAATATTTTTATATTTTGCCAAAGGCGTCTCTCTGTATTTTTCATTACTGTTTCTCCAATTGTGAGATTAGCTATCTGTTATCAGTATAGAAGGCATTAATTAATTTTGATGCTCAGCTCTCCAGGTATAGGGTAATTAGAAATGACTTCAGATCACTCTATTTTTCAAAAGTTCCAAACCTACTGCCTTAATAGGTTCCTTGAGTTAGAGAACTTTGTTCATTTTTTAAATTCTGCACCATTTTCTAGAACCACCCCCAGCATTCATTGACTACCCCAGATATTTCACTTTAAAACTAGTATCTTCCCAGGTGATGTAGCTCAGTGGTAGAGTGCATGCTTAGCCTGTATAAGATTCTGGGATCAATCCCCAGCACCAAAAAAAAAAACAAAAAAAAAAAACAAAAAAAAAACAAAAACAAAAACCTAGTATCCCTAGGGAATAACACAGTGGCTGGCACAGTAGGAAAGGTTCAACAAAATGTAGAAGGATTAGATAAAAATAATACCAGACACATTCACTTACTACTCTACATGGTCATGTAATCATCATATAACTTTTTCAGTCTCTATTGTGATGCCAATTTCAAAATGAAAGATAAAACATGACAGTTTGACATTTAAATGTCACCATGATCTATATTGCTCTGGAGGATTTTTTTTTTTTTGCTAAACTAACTTTAAAGAGCTATCTTTTATTATACAGAGACATGAAATGGCTCTTGATCTGTTCAGTATCTTGCAGGGAGGGCAGTGGAGAACATCTTTTTCAATATTCTCTACAGGACATGTTTATTTTGATCTTTCCTCACTCTTTTGGTC